>NC_092872.1:626604496-626904496 GCF_028372415.1 Notamacropus eugenii
TCACCTTCAATCTAAACATATTATAATTATTTAAATATATTTCATTTTTCTTGTAACTATGTATTTGGTTTTATGCTAATAAAATATTATTCTGAGGAGAGATTCACAGGTTTCACAAGATTATCAAAAGAGAGTGATGCATACACACACACACACACACACACACACACACAGAGTTAAGGACCTCTAAACTAGTGAGAGATCAAAATCAAACTCTGCAGTGTGGAAACTAACATTCAAATCACCAGTATCCAAGAGCTTGATGGAGACTTCAAGTAATCATAATGACCACTTTGTCTTGAATTAATTTCCTGGCTCTACTTATAGGCATATAACCCATCTTCTATCATGCCATTTTCCTTTGAACTCATCCCAAATGAGAAATTTTAATCCAAACAACAGCTGAGTTTTCCATAAAGTCTTATAAAAATATGCTTATTGTGATGCTTTCTTACAATGCATTTCTCGCAAATTCAGGGGCTATTTGGCAGTCCACAGAGAATTCTGTCTGCAAGGTGCTCTCCTTACTCTTTTTATAAGGATAGCATATAGACTTAAGATCATCACTGGAATAGGAACCTCTTGGACTGAAATCTCCTCTGTTAATGTAGATTGACACCTTTATTACAGTTTATAGTCTAAAAGGAGTGCCTAGAACACTTGGGGAAGTAAGAAGCAAAGTGGATAGAGTGCCAAGCCTGGAGTCAGAAATACTCATCCTCCTGAGATCAAATCTGGTCTCAGACACTTAGTAGCTGTGTGACCCTGGGCAAGTCACTTAACCCTGGTTGCCTCAGTTTCCTCTTATATAAAAGGAACTGTATTCCAATATCTTTGCCAAGAAAATCCCAAATGGGGACATGAAGAATTGGACATGACTGAAAAACAACAACACAACAACAAAAGAGCATTGAGGGGTGAAATTTGAATCCAGGTCTTCCTGGCTCAGAGGCCATTCTTTATCCACTATGACAAATTACCTCTAAACATCATTTATACCTATTAGAAAATTGGAGCCAGCAAGTCAAAATCCAACGTGAAGACGTGTTACTCACCATGTACGCTACCTCATTTTCCATTTTTATGAAAAGGATTGTTATTTTACTGATCATTTCCCAAGCTTAGAAACTGTTATTCCCTGATTTTCTCACATAATTATTAGTAGATTCTGTTGTGAACTATAACTAGGAGTTCTGGCACCTAGGGCAAACTCATTTTGGTAGAGGAGAGATAAAGACCTCAGAGTCAACCAAATGGTGTCCCCTTCCATTTCTACTAATCCTTGGTCTCCTCTGTCCCCTTTTGCAGGGATCCTTGAGTTTGAGAACATTTTGCCAGTAATTCACTTTGGTAGCTTATAGTCAGATAGCATAATGGTAGGGAATGGAAAGGGGGCAGCTATAGGAGAGATAATAAGAGGAAGGAGGAACAGAGGGGAAAGGAAAGGGAAGGGGAACAGAGGGGAAAGGGAAAAAGAAGAAGAAAAGGAAGTAGTGGGAAGGGAGAAAGGAAAAAAAGAGAGAAAAAAAGAAAGAGAAATCCCAAAGATTTGCTGAGGAAAAGTGGAAGTGAGGAATGGAGGACACAGTGAGAGGAGAGTTTCCTGAATAAACTTGTAACTCTAAACATTCCTTGCCTCTTTTCAAGGAGCACTTTCCAAATCATGGCTGAGTTTTGCACGGACTTCTGCTACAGCACAAACTGAGTACATCAACACCCGTCTAATTCTGAAAATTATCTATACACACAGCATGTATATGTGTACACACACAATAAGACCATATGAGGCAATGTGGCACAAACAATTAAAAGTTCTTTGGAAAGTAGAAATGCAAAATGGAACGAATATCTATTTTCTATAAATGAATCAAGCCATCTGCCTCATAAGAGCAGCAGCAGGAGTACCCAAAACAGCAGAAACAGCAGCCTCTGGTGTTAACAATCTATTCTCAAATCTCATGCTCCACATTTCGCCAGCAAATAAGTCTAAAAATATAAGAGATGCAACAAATAGTCCCCAGGGACCTGCCATTCCATGGATAGAATGTTCAATTTGAGAGTAATATTTCCTATTGAAATTCTAAAATGAAAAAAAAAAGAGAGAGAGTTATCCTATTAGGAAGCAGAATTCTCAATTGCAAGTGTTACTCCAAGTCTTAAGTGCACTAGGCTGTATGCTGATAGAATGCTTGTTTTTGTACCACATGCACCTCTGAGATTGGTCTGAATATATCTAGGGATTTCTTTAATCTCTTACATAACGCTCTACTGTCTGATATAAATTTACATATATCTACTGTCTGATGTACATATGGATCCCGTCTTGAATTATTTTTTCTGTTTCTACCAGTAAAATAAAAGAACAAAATGGAATAAAACAAAACCTGGGGATTAACTTGGATGCCAAATCGTCTACTGAGTTTTCCCTGTTAACACTAATACTTTCACATTCCAGTAAGGCTACATACATTATTTAGTTAAAGCAAGTAAGCCAACCTTTGTAATGGTCTCTTCAAGTAATGAGACAGAGACCTATTTCCATTTTTGGCTACATTTTTTTATAATGATGACAATTATGATGATGATAATTTATACTTTAATACCTGAAGAATCAGGAACTGTATTAGTGACTGTGATCCCTTTGCTGACACAGAATGCAACCTCCTCTATATCTAAGTAATTGGTTATCATGAGTCTCCTGTCCCCCTTCCCAAAAATAACAGCAACAATTATCATTCAGTAGCTAGCATTCTCATGTTTGGACCACAAACACTCAGTCGTACTTCCAAATATTTCCAGCTTATGCTTTTTCTAGAACATAGTTTGAGAATCCAGGATCACCTCTATGCCGTAGCTGGTTATCAAAGGACTTCAGGAGAGATGTTTGGTAACGAATGCTATTTTAATAGCAATGGCTTTCGTTTACATAGTATTTTATAATTTATAAAGTACTTTGCTCACAACAGTACTGTGAATTAGGGAGTAGATAAGCTGGTCATGGAGGGGCATTCCCTTATTTTAGTGTATGGTTTAGAATGCCCAGAGAAAGTTACTCACAATACGTCTATGTTGGCATAAGTACAAAGAGGCAAAGAGAAAGGAAAAGAGGAAGTAAGTGTATATTATTCCATTACAGGTGGGTCAAAATGCACAATCTGATTTAATGGAACATTTGTCCTAATAGCTCAGGAGTGATCTGAGTACAGGAAGATGGTTCTTCTAAAGTTCTTTGATAATGCAAGTATATGCTCCTAGAGTTCATGGTCTCTTTTTCCCCGTACACACATACATTCACACCCACAATTATATGCAAAGGGTCCAAAGGAGTCTTATGCATACAAGATGGGACTTTCATTAACATCATCTCCACCTGTCTAGATGGTTCAAGGTCTAATGGAGGAGATATATCATTGAGGATTGGGAATCTGATGCTCATCTCTTCTCCCTACCTTCCTACCACACTTTCAACTACAAAGAACTGGCACTGTTACAAAAATAGAGCTAAGGTGAGGTTTGAAAAGTGTAGAGGGGATAAATAGAAGTTAAGAGCTGGAAGGTGGAACTGTAAAAACAGCAACAACAAAAACATTCAATGATATTTCTCCACAGAAATTTTGCAGAGTCCACGTTGCATTTTTAGATACCATCTTTTTTAGTTGGGAGAGCAAAACCTGGAAAAACCGTGGGGTTTGGTGACATTGACCCATGACACGGGGTGAAATTAAAGCACCATAAAGAAAGTAATTTTATATAAAAAATAGCAGAGGAAGCATCATTTCCTATGTTAGGATGTCAGGATGTAATAATCCTAGGAATGTAAGGCAGTCTTCATTCTTAAAAAGTGAGGAGCTCAAAGAACACAACTTAAAATGCAGATTACTTTCATAAAAGTAGGCAAGTTAAAGCCTATCTTCTCAGGGGCTGGAAAGTATGAGGCATAACCAAACAAGCAGAAACTTTAGTCCCACACAACCCCATGAAGCACAGATATTTAGAGTAATGAGAATAAGATAAGTGGAAAGCATTAAGCATGCAAAGATAGAAGAATAAATAAAACTAAATGGACTAATGGATTTCTGTATTTATAGATGACAACCTCATTCATCCTCCAAAAGGATTCTTTTTCAGTGTCTTATCATGGTATACAAACAACTTTGAGTTATAATCGTCAAACAGAAGTGTTGTAATGTCCTTTCAACTAGGATAAAACAAAACAAAACTTCCAGTTTTCACTGCAAATGGATGTTGTGTATCACTTGAATTAATAACTTCCATGGTAACATTACAGAAATGCATCTGTTCTTTGATATAACACCAAAGGAAGCCACCAGGGTCTCAGAGAATCTGAAGAAAATACTCTTTGACCTGTAGACATCAATAGCATACAATGCACAGCTGAAGCTCATCACAAAGTTTAGCCATTAAGTGATAAATGCTTTGTGTTTGTTTGTTTTGTTTTTAATCAGAACAATTCAAGAAAAATCAACTGCAGGGGTTATGATCTGGGTATATAGACAGAGTGTGCATACCAGGGGAATTCTGGTTTTCTTGAAGTAGTGAAAAAAAAAACAATTACTACATTATGTTATGACTATATAATAATGATCATGAATTTCTTGCCCCATTTGTACATATGAAAAGTTATAGGGGAGGGAAAGTATCCAAAGTGACTAAATGGGTGACCTAATTAAAATCAACTCATTACAAGCTAGACTGACTTCCTGGGATTTTTTTCTTCTCTGTAGCCAATAAGTTGGCTGCCTTTGATGCAGTTTTCCAAATACAGTGCAGGAATCATAGCTAGACATACCAGTAAATCTTATTAAAAACATATATGTTAAAGTGAGGAACAAAATCAATCAGCACGACAGCTAGACTCAGATTCAATTAACACTTGGCAGGTCAGAAATAACTTTTAAACATTCAGCTTTTAAGATGGAGAGTGTTAAACACATAGTAGTCACAAATAACTAATACGCATCTCCAGCATGCTGACTGGCAGTCACAGGAACCTGAGTAGGCAATTCTCAGACTAACAAAGGAAGAAAAACAGTATGTTTCTCTTTTGCCCCTACCCTCACTACATCCCAGCTCTCCTCCCATAGGTCTTCTTTAAATCCAATTAGCATGAACCATCTGGAAATATCACTATGGGTTCTCAGTGAGATATTTATCAGCTAAATAGGAAAGAAAAAAACAAGAACAATAAAAGGAGTGGGACAAAAAAGAAAAAAGAATCCTGCAAGCAGATATTGCCTTGGGTAAAGATAACAAAGGTCACAAGTGAGAAATGCCATTGAATGATACTTTCTTTGACAAAATAGCCCTCAAATGAAATGGGGAACTGGGTCATAGAGTCACAGCTTCACAGAATGTTAGAGGCAAAAAGGACCTTAGAGATCACATAGTCCACCCTGACTTTTTCCTGTATTCTATTATTGGTCATTGGTGAAGACATAGTCCCAGTGGACATGTACCTTGGAGTTCAAAAAGAACTCAGAACAAAATGCATTTCTCTTGGACAACCTTTAATGACAGACCTTTGTCCATCAAGATGCATGTGGGAGTAATGACCTCCATGGCAACATCAGAGAGCATGTCCCTTTCTTTAATATAAAACCATGGGAAATCATTATGGGTCTCAGAGACCCTGAAGAACAGACATAATCTTTGACCTGAAAACACCAATGACATTCAGTACACAGCTGTTTGATTGTTTAAGAACCAAATGGGCCGTGGCTTTGTGTTTTTCAGAAGCCTGCTCCCTGCTAATTTCTTCAGGGATCTCTGACACAGGCCAAGAGAAATGGGCTACATGCCCCAGTGAGTGAAATGTTACAAGAGAAATATGAGTCAGAGTTATCATTCCATCCCATGTGGCCCGAACATTACTATGATCAAGGCATTTGTTGTAAATAAAAAGCCTGTAGAGTGTGTGGTATGTTTTTCAGCAGCCCTTTAAAGGACAGCTTGAAGATCAGAAGTGCTAGCCTGAGTTTCATAGTCAGTGAAAATTCCACTTCAGGAGGCTTTTGGACACATCCCCTGCCCTTGTTTAGAGATGCCTTGAAGACAATTTCACGAACCATGATCTTAGAACTGAAGGGGTCAGTAACTGGAGTTAAGGGCTAGAGCAGGTGGGACTTTCTACGTAGTACCAAAAATGAGGTAAAGAGTAAGATTTCAGTCACAACTTTAAATTTAAAAAGAAAAACAAAAGCTTAAAAAAGTATTCCACATAAACACTTTCTTTTTTACAGTGAAGGGAATGGATAAAGCATTCTGTTTTCTTTCAGCAACTGTACTTTAACATGCTCCATAGTATAGTGTCAGAAATACTCTTCTTTTTTAACTTTCTCTGCTTTTATAAAAGCTTACTCTATCAAAAACAAACAAAACTTTTTGATATGAAACGCAAAGGATTATAAACCAACTACCTTGATCTACCACCTTTTTTCCCCTTCCTGATTCTAGACATTAACGCCTAAAATAAAACCAGCTCTTTTGAAGTAAAAAAATGGTTTTATATCGGTTCTTCAGTGATCAGGCTGAGCCCTTTTCACTGTTGTGGCTGGTCTGCTATTTACACGAGGTTTAGTGAAACAAAAGAGGAAAGTGGGGTAGCTGTGCTCCATCACACACCAGACAAACTATAGGGCAAATCATTTCTAACAGTAACATTTTCTAAGCCTAATCGATGGCCAAATTGACTTTGGAGGGGGAGGGGAGAGGAGACACTAGAAAAGAAGACTCCTGGTAATTTTATTTGGAAGAGAGAGAAAGCATAGAAAGCCCAGCTATTCGTCACTAGAACCTGCGTATCTTTTAAACAGATCCCCGTCTTGCCCTTAAGTTGGTGTTCCATGTCCTCCCTCAGGTGGAATAGAAACCAGTTGCAAAATGATACACAGCTGTAACCCAACGTTTCCAAGCAAAAGGTGTCTGCATCTTCAGCCCGAGAAGAGCCGAGCTTTCTCTGCCTCTCCATAAGGCGGCGGGACTACACAGCAAGGACTGAGATCCCGGGTGACAAGACGACTGGGGGTTGGATAAGAAGGAAGGAAAGACCAGGTCACTGGACTGGCAGGCCAACTGCCTAGCCCTTCTCTTGTCTGGCAGGATTTGTTGAACCAAGCAGGGAATCTCCCAGACGGCCATCCAATGAACACAGGCACACCCAACCTTGGAGGAAACCTGGGCTAAGCTTGGGGGAATAGGGGGTACCCTAAAGAATTCTATGTCTTGGACTGGAGGGGCACTGGGGATGACCGAGATATGCGAGGGGCGCGGTGAGAGGGAATTCCTGCATTGACATTGCTTTCTGGAGTCTCCGTTTACCTTCGTCCAGAATCAGTAAGCCCAATGCAAAGGAGTGTTCAGGTTCGCGGGGGTCAAGGGGTGGGGGAATTGGTGGTAAGTCACTCTCTCCGACTACCTTTCCACTCAAAGCTGCGTCTCATCCCCACCCCGCCCTCTGTAGAAAGTCCTGGACAGCTCAACTAGGGGTCGAGGATGTTGGGTGCATCAGTCCTTTTCTCCCAGGGGTTCGTACCTTTTTCCCATCAGAAGAAGAGGAGACAGAACCCGGGGTCGGGAAGCAGGAGTTTATAGGGGCTTCCTCCTCTGCAGTGATTCTTCTCCCCAGAGTGGGAAGGAAACTAAAGGGTGAAATGAAAGGGTCTCGGAGAGGGGTTGGCAGACGTTAAGGCTGCTGCAACTTGTAGGATTGCCGCAGATGGCAAACTTGGGCTCCGAGGCGAGGGTCTGTCCGTCCCCTCGGACGGACAGCCCTGGTTGCACTCACAACCCGCTCAGTTGCTCCCGGAGCTGCGGGACGCAACTTGTCAAGAACGCACAGGCTCCCTTTTGGGGCTCTCCTTCCCCTCCCGGTGCCTCCCCATCTCTTCGCTTACCTCGGACAGCCGCAGCGCCTGCAACCCAGCAGCAAAGCCCCAGCAAGAGGAGCCGGCAGAGCTCCGCTGGACAGCTGCCTCCGCCGCCCCCTCCTCCTCCTGCTCCTCCGCGGGCTGCTCCCCCCATGCTCTGTACTCCTCCTCCTGACTCCTGTTCAGCACTCCTGCTTTTTCCTTCTGGGAGAATGGGAAGGAGAGCGACGCACACCGAGGGAGATGGAGAAATGGAAGGGTGCGTGTCCTTTCTTAGCTCTCCAGTGACTATGGTCCTCAGCTTCTCCCTAAGGCTGCAGGGCATGGAACCCTAAGCTGCCGCTGGATGAGGACCCAAAGGGAGCACTAGCCCCCATCCTTCCCCAGAGCGGGGAGACTGTCACAGCTACAGCTGCCGCCCGCCTCTGCTGCTGCCTTTCCCCTACTCGGCAACGCTGAGCACCTCCCAGCTTCCGCACGTTGCTGCTGGGCTCCAGACTACGGGAGCGGAGGAAGGAGTCCGCATTCCTAATGAGAGCCCCCCTCTTCTCCCCCAAGTCCTTCTCCTCCCCACTGTAGCAGCAGCCAATGAGCCGGGCCTGGGCGGGACTGGCTAGGAGGAGGAGGAAGAGGATGAAAAGGAACAGAGATTGGTACCCCAAGCCTGGTGTAGTTAGGATGGTCAGGTGCGTGAGACAGTTATTTTCATCCCAGTAGGGAGAGTTCCTTCCTTTTCTCCTACCTCATAGTTTTCTCTTCCTCCAGTTTATCCCCACTCTCTACAAGAAGTAACAAGCCCTGAGGAATAAATGAAGGGGGAAAAGGGCTGCGGAAGGAGATTGAGGTAATAAGGCATAAGGAGAGCTGGTGGTCCGCTCAAACAGGAATGCAGTGAAGGGAAAGAATGACGTGCTGCCTCTGGCTTTTTCACTTTCGAAGTGGGATCTGAATTTTCTCTCGCAAAGTCAGCTCCATTTGACTTAGGAACTTTGAACACTGTCTACCTGCTGTATGCTCTCACCCTTCTCCATCACTGACAGTCCAAAATTCACTCCCGAATTTCCCACTTTCTAGCAGATGCCCCTCTTATCTATAGGGATTCTCTTAATTTCGTACAACAGAGCTCTGGGAATTACCTTTTACTCTAGTGCCAATGAGAGGACCAGGTCAAGGTGTCCTGTTATATATATATATATATATATATATATATATATATATATATATATATATATATATATATATATATATATATATATATATACACATATATATGTATATATGTGTGTGTGTGTCTGTGTGTGTATACACATATGTATATATACACATATGTATATATATACACATGTGTATATATACATATATATTCAAACAAAACAAGGTTTTTACTCTTGTTTTAATAGATATATAAATTACGTTACATGATTTTAATCCAGGAATGCTTCAAAGGACTTTATGCTATTACCTCCTTTTTGTCCATGTTGAAATTAAAGACGCTGAGAAATGGGCCAAGGCCATACTCCGTCTATTAACTCTTTCCACGTACATCTTGAGAGTAGTGATATCCAAATGGTGCCAGGGCTCAGATGGGTAAAATATTGCCTTTTGCCCAGTTTTGACTTTACAGCAATAAGAGCTTCTGATTAAAAATAAAGGATTTTTGAGGGGGAACATTCATTGGGACTTATAATCAGCAATTTCCTGCTATCTTCACTCACTTTTCTTAAATGTGCAAGGGAAAAATTTTGTTACAAGAAGGAGAATCTATCTCCCCTCTCAAAATGCTAGCCATTCAAAAATAACTTTCTCAAGGGAAAAGACAGTTTACAGTGAGGTAATTGGTCTGGGTGAGGTAATTGCACTAACACACTTTGTTCAGGAGACAAGAGAGGATGATAGACAGGAAGATTGATCCCCACTGTTAAGCACACATGCCATCCCCTCTCCTGAGTGCCACAGAGATGTGTGAATGTCAGCAAGGATGAGCCAATTGTTTCCTGTATCATCTATTGGCTCTAAAAATGTTCTGGGCTTCATCAAGAAAGCAGAGCACCTAAGGAGTTAGAGAACGTGCCATAATGGGTGTTAACTGAATATCTGTTTAGAACCTCATAAGAAGAATTTCTTAAGCTCCCCAAAAACTTCCTTTTGATCCTAGGAGGTGATCCAAGAAAATGAGGATGCAGTGGAATTAGATACTCGAATTTTTGCTGTTCAGCTGTTTAGTCATGTCCCAACTCTTCATGACGCTATAGACCACAGAACACCAAACCTTTTTGGAGAGTTCTGACAAAAAGTGATCCACAGAAGAAGGAAATGGTAAAACAGACAGGTATCTTTGTGAAGAAAAACCCCATGAACAATACTGGAATTATCTCTAACATTCTTTTGGAAAATGAGCACTCTAGCTTTTACTTACCCTGCTCCTCAAGACTGTTTGGCATTTTTTGTAACTAGAGTTAATGGACATTTTCTAGAACCATTGAGCAAGATATATTTTCTTTCCAATGTGGTACTGTAGTTATTGGTTCCCTTTTTGGTTATGGGGCAAATGTATCTGATCAAGCTTCTGCCTTGAACACCTTGGGATAAAATTAGATGACAGAAAAGATATAACTTCTGTCACCCAGAATTGTCATTGATGGGTTATATGGATTATGATCATAGAGGTTTCTATGAAAGGAAAGAAGGAAGGAAGGAAAATGTATGAAATGCCTGCTGAATAGTTCATCAGAACACACACAGACATATTAAGCCTTTACTGTGATCTCTGGAGAAGATGATCTAGAACAGAGGTGTCAGACTCATAAACCATGACCCAAGGATCTTATAAGCCAATACAACTCTAGAATGAAGCCAAAAAAAAAAAGATTAAAATGTAACTAGTAAATGTTTAATAGAATAAATAAAAATATAATACAACTTTGATCATGTTAATTTCTGGTTTTCTAAACCAACATGCAGCCTACAGGGATTTATTTCTATTTAGGTTTACCATCATTGATCTAGGGATCTGAGGACATAAGTGAATTTATTGTACCTACTGGAACAAGTTCTACCAATTAAAATGACACTTGTTCTCCCTGCCTCAGTCTCTCCCTTCTCTGATACATCCAACACACAAACTCCATAATAATTTCCCTAAAGCAAGATCTGACCATATGCTTTCTTTATGCAGTAAACTCCAGGTAATCCCTATTACCTCTAGGGTCAAGAAATCTGGCCAAAATGGACTACATCCTCAGGTCCAAAAAGAATTTTAAAAAAGTCATCACTGAGCCATTGCCAGTGGTGAGCAAAAGATTATGGAATATAGGTGAAAT
Source organism: Notamacropus eugenii (assembly GCF_028372415.1). Classification (NCBI taxonomy): domain Eukaryota; kingdom Metazoa; phylum Chordata; class Mammalia; order Diprotodontia; family Macropodidae; genus Notamacropus; species Notamacropus eugenii. The sequence goes on from NC_092872.1 coordinate 626,615,703, forward strand.
ATCACAATATTAGAGAAAGGCAACTATCTCTATTTAAAAAAAAAATGGCAAGAGGATAGAATCTTCAAACATTAGCTTAAATGTCTACTTTGTCTAGAAAAGATAAGTAAAGAAGATGGTATAAGAACATCTCAGAAGGAAGCAGTGATTACAAGAAGTCAGCTTTAGTTCATCGGGAGTAGATTATGCCAGAATAAACTTATTTTCTTTTTCAACCAGATTACTTACTTGTAGGTAAAGGGAAGATGGAGAGATATAAATTAGATAAAACAATCAAATGTATTCAGAGCTGGAAGAATGGTCAGCCTCAGAGTGATTCTTAATCGTTCAGTGTCAATGTGCTAAGAGTTCTCCCCTGTCGCTCAGATATCTATAGCTAACCCTCTGCAGTTTAACATTTTTATCAGACTTTAAAAAAAAGAATAAATGAATGCTCATCAAATTTTCAAGTGCCACAGAAAAACTGGGGGTGGGGGATAGCTAACACACTGGATAATGCTCTCAAGATCCCAAGATCCCAAAGCATCACATTTGAGTACTTTTGCAATGTTCTATGTCATTAGACCCCTTAGCTCTGTATTAAAAGGAGGTAGCTATCATTTTTCATGAGATACTTAGGCCAAATCAGGGAGGCAGAGAGTTGAACCGTGAGAGCAGGAAAATATCAATTTTTTTCAATACCTTTAATCAGATACTGACATTTCTTCTACTTTGAAGTGTGATGATTTTGTCTATAAAGTTAGATATAGCTTAGGTCTTTGGGCTGGAGCTCCTGTGTGAGCCCTAGATGAGTATACTCATCTAGGAGAGAGAAAAAAATATCAAGGTTTTCAGAAGATACCACTCTGATAGCAGAAAGAGAAGAATTAAAAAATGTATGGATGAGGGTGAAAAAGGAGAATATAAAAACTGACTTTAAGCTTAACATAAAATTAAACAAATAAAAACTTGTCCTATTGTTTCCTGGCAAATAGAGGAAGAAGAAATGGAAGCAGTGTCAGACTTTATATTTTGGGATTCAAAGAACACTACAGTCACTGCAGTCATGAAATTAAGACATTTGGTCATTGAAAGGATAGTTATGACAAATTTTGACAGTATACCAAAAAAGTAGAGACATCATCTTGCCAACCAAGTTCTATACAGTCAAAGATATGCTTTTTCCAGTAGAAATATATGGTTGTGAGAGTGGGACTATAAGGAAAGCTTAGTGATTCAGAATTGTTACTTTCAAATTGTGGTACTAGAGAAGACTTTTGAGAATCCCTTGGACAGCAAGAAGATCAAATGAGTTAATGCTTAAAATAAATTAACTAGCATATTCATCGGAAAGTCAAATACTGAATCTGAAGCTCACATACTTTGGCCTCATAATGAAAAAACAGGACTCATTATAAAAGACCCTGATATTGGAAAAGATTGAAGGCAAAAGGAAAAGGGGATGGCATAGGGTGAGATGGATAGATAGGGTCATGGAAGCAACAAACATGAGCTTGAATAGATTTTGGGAGATAGTAGAGGATAGAAGAACCTGGCATACTGCAGTTCATGGGGTTCAGAAGAATTGGAATGACTAAACAATAACTGCATGCATGTCTTTTTACCAATGGACTATAAGGTCCTTGAGGGCAAGGGCTATTTCCTTTGTGTCTCTGTAATCCTAGCACCTCACAAAATTAATGATGCATAAGTAGTTAACAGATACCTGTTTATTGATTGCTTATAGGATTTTGTATGTAGGTATTGTGTTAAATGCTGTTTCAGATACAAAGTATAGACAAAACATAGGAAGCTGAAACCATGGAACTTAGAATTTAATAGATAAGGCAAGCAAGTGATGCAGAAAACTATAATATAAAACATTTCAAGAAAAACATAGAGAATTGAACAAATGCTTTTTGAGTGGGAACATTGTGACTGGGATATGTCTTTAGAGGTATTAATTTATGGTCTTTTCAAAGCATTTGTTCCTATAGGTTGGTTCTTTTTTAACTAGCCTTAACTAAAACTACACTATAGAGAGATCAGGTGGCATAAGGAAAAAAATGTATTGTAATTAGAAACAGAAGAGTCCTTGGTTGTAAACTCAGTTCAAAAAATTGCTAGCCTATAAAACAGATAGGTCACTTCCCTTTACCGAGCATCCTTTTCCACATTTGCAAATTAAAGGACTAGATAATCTCTAAGGTCCTTTCAACTCTAAGACCCTGTGATCCTAGGACAATGATCTACAAAGAAGTGATTAATTCTGATGGCCTAGACATCAAACCACTTATTTTTTTCTTGGATATCCTTAGAAGAGTTCTGTCACGAACATTATGAGTTTAAAACATACTTCCCCTGTACTAGAGTAAAGCTTAATTGAGGGGACCTAGTCATTGAACTGGAAGCATCAAGACAGTAAAAAAATAAAATATATACAACTAGTCAATTGCATTGTTATCCCTAAGAGGTTCAATTGGTGACTGTCAATCCTCAATTTTTTTTTTCACCCAGTGACCATGGAGAAAAAGTGTAACAAAAATGGTTGTCCTTGTCCCAGAGTTGTGACTACTGCAGAAGGAGGGGGGGAGGGAGAGAGAGAGAGAGAGAGAGAGAGAGAGAGAGAGAGAGAGAGAGAGAGAGAGAGAGAGAGAGAGACACAGATACACAGAGACACAGAGACAGATAGAGACACAGAGAGAGAGAAAGGCAGAGGGAAAGAGAGAGAGACAGAGAGACAGAGAGAGAGAGAAAGAAAGAAAAGAGAAAAGAAGAGGAGAGACAGAGACAGACAGACAGACAGATAAAGCATGAAAGCATGGTAGATAGAAAGATAAAGTAGGATGATAATGAAAGATAGATAAATAGATGACAGAAAGATAGTTGGAAATGGGAAGGAGAGAGGGAGAGAAATTCAATAAATATTTAAGTTCCAGCTGCATACCAGGCATTGTGCTAAATGTTGGGAATACAGATAAGAAAAAGAAAATCCCTGTCCTCAAGGAGCTTACAGTCTAATGGGGGAAGATAACCCACAAAAAAAGCTGGCAATGGGGTAGGGACATACCAGCAGGTATCTTCTTCCAAGAAGACCAAGCAGAGCTACAGATGGAAAGCAGAGTAGTAAGTAGGTGGGCCTCCTAGCTAAAACTGCTGAATATCTGCCAGGTTGAAGGGTTGGATCTAGGAGTAGGCAAAGTAGGAAGTTATCAAAGGTACGCAGGGGTTTTATAAGAATATTATGAATGCCAAACTTCTGAGATATACAGTTATTTCTTTATAAATAAATGGTTTGAATAAGAAAGCTCAAAGCCTCCAGTAGAAAATAGCAATTCATTTCTGTTGTGCTTCAAGGTTTACAATTCAGTTCCATGCATATTTGTTAAGTACTTCCTATGTACAAAACCTGTGCCAGGTTAAAAACAGAGGAATTAGTTCCTGACACCTTCACCACCAAAAGCTTTCATTCCCCCTCAAGCTTACATTCTACCAGGGGGAAATAGTATGTTCCCAGATAAGTAAAGGCAACTCTTATGGTTGAGTAGAAAAGGAGAGCATGAATAAATAATGGTGGAAGGAGGTGGTAGTTAAGGAAGCACCTGAGCTGAGCATTGAAGACCAGATAGAGATTCCAACTGCTCCAGGTGAGGAGGGAGAAGCCTATGCAAAGAGGTGGAGATGGAAGATGGAATGTTATATATAGCGTACAGTAAGTGGGTCGATTTAGCTGGAACGTCAGATCTATAAGAGAAAGCAGCATGAAATAAGTTTGAAAAGGTAGTTTAGAGTCACAGGTGCAGTACTTGCAGAGAGAGGCTTTGCTGAATGGGGTCTGTATGGGGGTTGCTGTCCTGGATTAAGTAAGACTGATTCCACGTGGGGGATGTATTGCTCTCCATGGTTTTAGTCTGAGAGGATGTGATGATCAAGTTGATGTTAGTGGCGGCTTTGCCCAACTGGCACACCTATGCTCCTCCTCTCTTTCCTTCAGGGTACATTGCTACTTTGTCTAAGATGACTCGCTTACCTGTAGGGGGCAGTTGCCTTGGCAGACAGTAATACTAGAGGTAGAATGGAGGGCCTGGGAAGACCAGTCTTCCAATAGAAAGGGTCTTGAATCTGGAATCAGAAGAAGTGAGCCTTAATCTTGGCTCTGCCACTTACTACTGGCATGACCTTAGACCAGTTACTTAACATTTCTGTCCCCCAGTTTTCCTATCTGTAAAAAGGAGTGGGCTTAGCACATTTGGGTGCTTATATTGCATATCTCCTTTCTCTTAAACTTTCCCCACTGTCACCAAAGTCCCAACTAATTGTCCATTTCTAACTCTGCTACTGCCTGATGCTTCAGATGAAAGCTGCTGTCACTATTAATCATATAATTATGATAATACAAAAAGGGGGGACTAAAAATCAAGTGGGCAAAAGGGCAACAGCTGGCAACTTCAATTGGTAAACTCAGAGATACAATTAAATGAGCTATTGTACAAGGGATGTTTCCAGTGGGACTACTCAGTGCCAGTCATTTCCCCGGGAAGGTCTGTTTCAGTCAGAGTGGCTCATTTCAGACATCCTTTGCTCTTTCAGTGAGCCGAGCAGGCTGAATTTTATACATAACTGTGTGCACAGGGCCCATCTCATGATTCATGAAGCTATTGGAAGCAACAGGGAGAAAAAAAAGAAAAGAAAAGTTAAAAAAAGAGGTAGCTATGAGAGCTCCATGGACCACATTCTATCTGTACAATAATCCAGGTTAACAACCTTCCCTGTTAAAGGCAATATGGAATCATTTGTTAAGTAAACTCTCTCACACACGCAAAATTAGAGAAGTCTATTTTAGATATTGGGCTATGAAGCAGCAATAAAGTGCACAAATCCAATACATTTGTTTAAAAAGGGCAGCAGGGCGGCAAGATAAGATTCAAAATAAACAGGTTTTTCCCTGAAAGAGAAAGTGTGCCTTCCCCATTTGGTACCCTAGGGATTATTCCTGGAAGTCAGCCTCATGGAGTTCAGCCACAGCTGCTGGCACAGATGAACAAAAGGATTTTAAAATAATCAGAAGGTGGTTGTGGGGGTAACTTTAGCTGCTATGTGTACCATGTAGGTAAATCTTCCTCCCCTTCCCATTATTATATTTTTAACTTTTTTTAAAGTAGTTAAAATAGATCTTGTTTTCTTTCTTTTAAAAGACGCAACTTCTATGGTCATGTATCACATAACTTTCACCTAGTATTGAAAACCAGAAAGGAAAACATCACCCAAAACCAACTGCACAGACTAGCCCCTATTGGGTTATGGTAGTTGGGTTATGACCCAGTTCATCCAGGGTCAGTGACAAGGGCACTTATGAGTCCTCTGTGTCTGACAGATGGAGAAGCGAGGTCAACATTTGCTTTAAACATGTGCCTCTATCTGTTTCTTCCAAACTCCACCAATGGCTACTAAGTCACAAGAAAAGCATTTTGTTACTTTTAAAGTGTGATGTAAATAATGGTATTAGTATTATTACTATCATTATTATGGTTCTTACTATTAATCTTTTAATATGGTTCCCTACAAGAATACCACTGTCTTCATATAGAAGGAGTCAGAAGATCTAAGCTAAGGATACAACTAATGAGTTGTTTGTTAGGATTGGAATCACAGAATTTGAAAACTAGAGGCAAGTCACAAACATATTTCTACCTCATCCATTCACAGGCTTATTAAAGATTGTAGTGCTCTAGCACTGCCTTTCTTGGGACTTGCACAATGTGGGCATGATTGGGATAGGGTCTTGGGGGTGCAGTTCTGAAGACAGCTAATTTTTCTGGTCCTTAGCTTCATCATCTGTAAAATGAGGGCATTGGTTTAGGTATCCTCTAAGATCCTCTGCAGTTGGGACTATAAGATCCTAGAACGCATTTTTTTTTCCTCCTGATTAACTCCTTACTGTTCTGACCCTACTAACAAAGCTGTGAGTGGGAATGGATTGATGGAAGTAGGATAGGAATGTTGGGTATTTTTAAGGGAGTCTTCAAATCTTGAAAGAGTTTTAAAGTACCAATTCTTTGCCATCTGATACAGATTGATGGGAGCAGAATGAGGGAAATAAATAACATAATAAGATTGTAAAAAGGCAACACAACAAATTTGATCAATGCAATGATCAACCATGATTCCAGAGGATGGATGATGAAGAACATTGCTCATGTCCAGACAGATGTGATGAGATAAATATGGAGAATATGACACACATTTTTGGACATCTCTGATATGGGAATTCATTTTACTTGACAAAGTATATTTATTTTAATAGTTCACATTTTTTTTCTTAATTTTTCCCTCAGCAGTGAACAGATATGGGAGAAAGAGAAGAAATGCTGGTTATTTGAAAAAAAATACTAAAAACTTAAATAACAACTTCTTGTCTATTTTATTCCATTCTCCATTTCCATACAAAGAATTGCTGTCAATAAAAGGAGGGAATACAATGTTTTAAGCTTGTTCCAAGACCATAAAGAGTTAGCTATGTTGGTTAGCTATGACTCTGGAACAAAGCATTAACATGAGAACAGAATACATGAGGAAGAGAGTAGTAAAACCATCCTTTATCCACAAGGTCTAGTTTAAGTCACTTGAAAAAAAAAGCCTAAATAAATGCCAAATAGAGATGAAAGAAGAGGAGATTTGTTGCTGGCTCACATGAAGGTTATTCACTAAGATTCCCTGTTGATGTACAAACAAGTACCTGTTCAATAGAAACACTACTAATAAAAATAAGGAGAATAGCTTACATTTATATAAGGTTTTAATGTTGACAAAGTATTTTGTAGGCATAATCTCTTTTGATCCTCACACTGACCCTGTGAAACAAGTCTTGTTGCTGTTGGCCATTCTTTTCAGCCATGTCTGCCTCTTCCTGACTCCATCTAGGATTTCCTTGGCAAAGATACTAGAGCAGTTCGTCATTTATTTTTCCAGCTCATTTTACAGATGAGGGAACTGAAGCAAACAAGTTTAAATGACTTACCCAGGGTCACACAAGTGGTAAGTGTCTGAGATCAGGTTTGGACTCTGGTCCTCCTGACTCTAGGCCTGGCACTCTATCCACTGTGATGCCAAATTGCCCATTTTCCTAATATGGAGAAGAAACTATGCTAACCAGGGTCAAGTGTCATGGTGGAGAACACACAGCTACCTGATAAATATCTCAGATGGTTTTTGAATTTAGATATTTCTGGTTGGAAATTCAGCTCTCTGTCTACTCTAGCAAAGGAAATTTGTCAAGATCCTGGGTGCAGGTTCTATACTAGCTCAGATGGATCAAAGGTTTCTTCCATTCCTCAACAGAACCCTGAGCCATCTTACCTTATGGAAAATTAATACAAATTGAATTAAATGAAATCACATTATTAGTAACTCACATTTCTCTAGTATTTTAAAGTTGAAAATGGACTTTGCTACAAGAAACATTGTGAGATACATAGAACAAAGTATAACTATCACCCTTATTTTATAGATGAATAAAATGCACAGAGAGGTGACAAGAACTGATTGACTAGCATATGGGAAGTGTCTAAGTTGCACTTAGAAAGTGTACCCATTTCTAAGTGCAACCAATCTCATATTTCTCATAAACTACATGTTTTAAATGTTTTCAATTTCCCACTTAGGTACATTTTTTGAAGACCAGAAGCAGGAAGATGGAAAAATGAGAGCAGAGACACTAAAAATATTCAGAGATCCAATAGTTTTGCTTTTTGTTTGTGGTAGTAGGAGCTGGGAAAATGTATATCTGACTGACACAGGTATCATTATATGGTAGTGGAGTGTAAATGCTATGATAGATGAGTGACTATTAATTGAACCATAAATTTATATATGCATATGTATGTGTTCATATGTTACATATATGTGCTGCATATCCACATATACCTACAAATATACATCTGTTACATATATACATATCTGAATATACATATGCATATGTATATAGATATACCACAGACATACACACATATCATACAAATATAGGTATATGTATATGAAAGATGGTATAGATATGGAATCAACCTTGGAGTCAAAAAGTCCTGCTACTTACACATAATGTCTAAAAGCCCCTAGGCAATAAAGTTCTCCTTGGGAATTGCCTATATCAATGAAATCAGAAGTTTGAGACAAAAGTGAGATAGATGGATGGTTAAATAGATGATTAATCATAGCTATATGTGCATCTGGATCTGTGCATGTATATACAAATAAATATATGCAATTTATGTGAAGGTAGCTGTAAGAGCATACACTTGTGTCAAATATTTCATGTAAAGATAATAATGTTTGCTTTAGAGAGCATATGTACATATTCATATGTAGTGGCACTTTTGCTGGCAGGTTAAATATTTAAACAACACATATCTATATTATATCACTTATACTTTCCTGTTACATTACTGAACTTTCTAAAGAGCACTCAATGCTTCAGGCCTCCCTATGGAGTTACATTTACCTATGAGATAAGTGGCCCTCAGCACAGCCGTTCAAAACAGTCCTGAACAACTAACTGTGAGCTGGTCGAGACCTCTCTTTTTTTTTTTTTAACCCCCTTGGCTAGCTGCAATTTCCAAAGAACCAAAGGCATAGATTTAGAAGCAGAGGCAAGATCCATTAAGCATCATGTCTCCTCACTAGTTAAAAAATAGGAAAATCTAAGTCCATGATGGAGGAGGAAATCAGAAATGACATCTTCAAACAGTGTACCCCTAAGGTATAAAAAGACTGAGACTGAACCATCATATTCATTGCTCTGGCCACTGATTAGTACCAGTCCTTGGAGGAACTAAAAATAAGAATGGGGGTGGGGAGAAGGGATGAGGAGGAATCAGAAACAGTCATGGTTCATCTTAATTAAAGACCAGCCTCCATGGACATGTTGAATTAATTCAGCATTGCTGAATTAAAGTGAATCCGCACAATGTAAGTATATTTGATGCCTTTTCATTCCCTGCAGAAAGGCAACAGGACTTTTTTTCTCCCCTGAGATACAGAATTTTGAGTCAGGAAGGGGCTGACCAACCACACTCATCCAGAAAACAGCTGAGCCCTTCTTGTTTTGGGATGGCAGAATAGCTTCTCCTCAGCACCGGGCAATGGTATAGGACATGATGCTCCCTCTTGTTGCCATCAGGGTATGCTGTCTTTACTGTAGGATTTCAATGATTTCCATGCATCCCATATTAAAGTTATAAAAAGCAGGAAGAAGGAAAACATTTGGGTGGAAAGAAGCATGGCCCAATTATCTAATCCCAGCTTTAGCAAATATTCCTAGTTTAAATCCTATAACCTACTTCACTTTCTCTCATATATGAAGCAATGAATCCTATGATTATTATTTATTATGTCTTAAGTTTCAGGAGTAGACTTAAAACATTAATTAGTTAATGCCTGCCATTCATTTTGGAAATTAAAAGACCTGCCTTTCATGCTAAGTAGTATTTCACTGAAAATAAAATTCAAAGAATTTCCATCTATAATTAAATGTTTCCACAGTACCACTCAGCTTGCCAGAGGTAATAATGACTTAATTCCTTTTCAAGTGTGAACTTCTCCCCAGTGTGGAATTGTTCTCCCAGTTGCAGACAAGAAAACTTTAGAGATCTCACTAAGAGGCCACAATCAAATATTGTACATTGCAATGTTCCAGGATAGCACAATTGAGAAAACAAACAAACAAAAAACAAAGGAACAGTTTCTTGGACTCTGTTTCACAATTAATTTTTTTGTGTGCGATCAAAGGTTGCAGTCGTTTCATCACCATTATCAAAATCATTCAAAGCAATTCAATAATTGCTTGACTAAGCCATTGATTGCCTTTGACTCTGTGGAACTTACAACATATTTAACTTTGATAGAAATTACTATTATGTGAGATGAGACACAATCAGTACCTAAGAGAATTACAAATAAAGTACTATGTTAGGACTGTGCCATAGTAGGAAGAACACTTGATTGGAGTCAGGAAGACCTGAGTTTGAATCCTGCTCCACACACTTATTAGATATATAACCCTGGGCAAGTCACTTAAAACCTCTTTTTGCCTCAATCTCTAGTTTGTAAATTGGGTTAATAATAGCTTCTAACTTCCAGGGTTGTTATGAGGCTCAAATGACATAAGACATTAGCATTTTGTAAACCTTAAAGTGCTGTATAAAAGTTAGCTGCTAGTTTTATGGTCATTTTATAGCTATGTGATTGTGGGTGAATTCTTTATCATTTCTGACTTTCAGTTTCCTTATCATGAGCCAAAGTGAAGGATTATTACTTAGTACAAGAATCAAGAAAAGCCTTATGGAGAATATATCATTTGGTTAGCATATAAAGGGCTAAGTACAAGTTCTACAGGTGGAGTTGGCAAGAATAATATTTCCGGCATAGTAAATACGAGCAAAAAAAAGGAGGGTTTGGGATGTGCCTGAGGTACAATAAATAATCCAGTTTGGTTTATGATTATGATAATGAAGATTCAGTGGTACATTGTATCATGGAAAATGGCTGATACTGAAACTGATTATAAATTCCAGGAAATCAATAGAGTAAGAAGAGAAAAAGGAAAATTGTAACTTGGTTGTGTCACTTAGATTCAAGTATATAGACTGCTTGTTTTTTATGCCTACATTCTTTCCAGCAAATTGTAACTATGTGTGGGGTAATTGAGATGATCAATTGTAATTTATTTCAGACAAAGCCTCATGGTGTCTGTCCTGTAAGAAGGTCATTTAGAGCTTGGTCCTTAATTTTGCATACTCAGGAACTACCTTTTTATATAATTAAATGTGTGAAATTAGCTATATAATTAGGTTTTTTTTGTTTGTCACAGAATACTCTATACATGTATAGTTATTTTTTTTATAGTTGGTCACTCAGGCAAGTATGGAAAAATAGGACATGATGCCAGGATAGAGACAGACAATTATCTAGTTTTGCTTGCCTATTTTATGGATAATAAAAACAGAGGCACGAGTATCAGATTTTCTTAGGTACTACTTAAAAAGTTTAAGATGGAACATTTTCAGTCTCCTTTGTTGAAGAATAAAAATTGATTGTATCCCATGTATCCAACACCCAATTCCGTCTATTCATGCTCCACAACTGTTCGTAATTATAATCCTAAGGGATACCTTTGCATTAAGAGTTTACATAGAAAAATCCCAAGCAAAATGGAGTGACCTTGGTGACATTCAACAAAGGATCTACCCTCTGGTGACCTCAGCAACTTTCTGGGGACAACGAGGGATTTGAAACTAGATGCTCTCTAAGATCACTTCCAGTTTCAGTGTTGTAATCTTGTTTAAAGACTGGAGTTCCACTCCTACATCAGTTAGTTTAATTACAGAAGACCTAGACAGCTCAATTGAAATAGTCAATCAACAGTTTAAAATAGATTAAAAAATTTTCCTAAACCACCACAGTAATATATGAACAAACCCTTAATAAATTTGAGAAGATTGTAGTGCTTTGACCAGTGACTGAAAGCAGATGAGGCTACATAGGAAGCATTTTGTGAATGGTTGAAGATACCAAGTCATATTCTTGGGACTTTGTATAGAATAAGCAAGTCACTTTGGAGTCTGCCAGTCAAGGGGTACACCAGAGGACTCTAACTTCAGAAAGTAAAGATTCTGGGTTGGGAATTAGCACCAAACACTAAGAAGGAATCATTCTTGAAGAAAATATCTGATTCCTCTCTTTCTCACTCTTCCTTCTCCCCTACTGACCATGTCATTATATAGTCTGGAGCAGTAGCAGAAAGCACATCCAGCCTGGGATAAGAGAGACAGGACTTTTAGGAGAAGATACGTCTAGCCAGCAATTGTATGATATTAAGGACTTACGTGTATAAAAATGATTTTCTCAGAGAGGCCAAGATAGAGGCATAGAGGTTGGGACCCAGCTGAATTCTCCTAATATTCGCCTCCAAACAACTTTAAAATAATGCCTCACAAATTTTGGAGCAGCATAGACAACAAAAGGTCAGAGGGAGACATTTTTCCAGCCTGAGATGACTTAGGAGGTCCATAGCAGAGGTCTGTAACACATGGGTGGGAGTCAGCTCTAAGTGCTGCAGCAAAATCAGTGGTGGACCTGGAGGCAGCTCAGTCCAGAGGCAGTAAGAGGAATGGACAGCTAGTCAGAGAGAGATCACAGGGGAACCTTTGCTGGCACTGGATATAGCTGGGGATTACTGGCACCTCTGCTGTTCATAAGCAGTTCTGGGTTACAGTTTCAGGATAAAGAGGATTAATTGTAAATGGTCACAAGGGAGCAGGGGCTCCGGTCGCAATTTCAGGGCCAGGAGAAACAGTGGCACTTAGATCAGGATCAGGAGGCTTTCCTGGGTCAAGACAGAAGCTCAGAAAGAAGAACAATTATCACACCATTCCCATGATAACACTAATGTAGAAGTACCACAAACCTTCAGATCCACAGAACTGGCTCTGAAAACACACATACACACAGACACACAGACACACAGACACACACACACACACACACACACACACACACACACACACTAAAGAAAGAAAAGCTTGGGACAGTGCCTCCTTAGTCCTAGGTAAGCAGAGTCCAACTTTAAATAAAGTTCAAATGAGGAAACAATAACAACAATAATAACAAAATAAATTAACTATAAAAATATATGTGGTTGTTGTCCTTCGTCTTCGAGGAGGACCAAAATGACATCACCACTGCAAAATGAAATTTCAGTGTGTCCAAGGGTGGCTGATCAGCCCAATACAAGCTAGGAATGCTCTACCACAGGCTGGGCAGAGATAGTCCATATGAATATTTGAGGTGGATATCCCAAATTTGTGCATCCTATGTTTACTTTGTGCTGTCTCAATTCTGCTTTGCTCAAAGAGCACAGCACCTTTTCTTATGTGGGCACGCCATGCTGAGTGGTCCTGTGCCAGTGTCTACCATGTTGCACAGTAAAATCCAAAGTTCTTAAGGGAGACCTTGAAAGTGTCCTTGTATCGTTTCTTCTGGCCACCATGTAATCGCCTGCCCCATGCAAGTTCTCCATAAAGTAGTCTTTTTGGCAAGCATACATTTTGCATTTGAATAACATGACCAGCCCTTTGGAGTTGCACTCTCTGAAGCATAGTTTGAACGTATGGCAGTTGAGCTTGAGCCAAGGACTTTGGTATCTGGTACTTTATCCTGCCAGGTGATCTTCAGAATCTTCCTAAGATAGTTCAAATGGAAGTAATTCAGTTTCCTGGCGTGGTACTGGTAGACTGTTCATGTTTCACAAACATGTAACAACGAGGTCAGCACAATGACTCTGTAGACCCTCAGTTTGGTAGTCAGTCTAATAATTCTTCTCTCTCAAACCTTTCTTTGGAGCCTCCCAAACATTGAGCTAGCTCTGGCAATGCACACATCAACCTCATTGTCAACGTGTATATCCCTGGAAAATACACTACCAAGGTAAGTGAACTTTCCATAGCATTCAAAACTTCTCCATTTGTTGTAACCAATGGTTCCACATATGAATGGTGTGGTGGTGGCTGATGGACCATCTGTGTGTTTTTGGTGTTAATTATTAGGCCAAAATTAGCACAGGCAGCAGATAATTGCTCCATACTTTGTTGCATCTCAGCTTCAGAGGCTGCATTGAGTGCACAATCATCTGCAAACAGAAAATCATGCACCAACACTCCCTCCACTTTGGTCTTGGCTTGTAACCTATTCAAATTGAAGAACTTACTATCAGTACTGTAGTTGATCTTGAGGCTGTGTTCATCCTCATTGAAAGCATTAGTCAACATGGCTGAAAACATCATGCTAAAAAGCATGGGAGCAACCACATAGCCCTGTTTCGCTCTACTGATGACTAGGAAGGCACTAGAGCTTTGTCCATTATCCAGAACCTGGACAAACATACCATCATTAAATTAACATACAATATTGAGGAACTTCTCCCGGCAACCAAATTTTGATATAATTTTCCATAAGCCCTCTCGGCTAACAGTGTCAAAGGCTTTGGTCAGATCTACAGAAATTGTGTACAGACCTCAGTTCTGCTCCTGGAATTTCTCCGGGACTTGTTGGGCAGAAAACACTATATTGACTATTACTCAGCCCTTTCTGAAGCTGCATTGACTCTCAGGTATATGACCATCTTCCAGGTGAAGGATCAGCCTATTAAGGAGAACTCCAGCAAGAATTTTGCCAGCAATGACTAAGAGACATATCCCCCTGTGATTGTCACAGGACTATCTATTCCCTTTACCCTTATACAGATAGACAAAGGAGGCATCCTTGAACTCCTAGGGGATAACCTCCTCTTGCCATATAACCTGGAAAATTTCAGTCAGCTTTTGTATAAGCAATGATCCCCTTGCCTTGTAAATCTCAGCTGGAATAGAATCAGCACCTTTGCTTTGCCACATGAAAGAGGCCTAATCACCCTCAAAACCTCTTCTTCAGTTGGAAGTTCAGCTAAGGAGGGATTGACTTCAATTTGAGGTAAATGGTCAATGGCCTCAGCATTGATTGATGATGGTCTATTGAGAACACTATGGAAGTGTTCAGCCCATCTCTCTAGGATCATGTCCTTATCACTAATCAATGTGGCTCCATCAGCACTGAGTAGTTGTGATGCATCATAGGTTTGTGGTCCATAAATAGCTTTCAGGGAATCATAAAAGCACTTTGGATTGTTACTATCAGAATAAAACTGAATTTCTTCTGCCTTCTTACTGAGGTAGGAATCTTGCATCTCTCTAAGCTTTACTTGTACTTCACTTCTGATGGAATTAAATGCTGCTTTCTTAGAAGTGGATGAAATATTCTGCTGGTAAATCCTGTGGAGTTCTCATTTCTCATTTAGCAGCTTCTGAATTTCCCCATCATTTTCATCAAACCAGTCTTTGTGTTTGCAAGTATTCTAACCCAGATGAGCAAATGCAGTGCTGTACACCAAATTTCTGAGAGCTGCCCACTCCTTTTCTGCTCCACTGTTGCCAACTCTGTGTTGGCTCAACTTTCCCTCCAAATCAGCAGCAAACTGTTCATGCTCAGAGAAGAGCCCTAATTTGTTGACATTAATTCTTCTGGTAGTCATTTTGCTCCTCGGGGAGGCACTTTTGATGAATGCAAATATTTAGCTTGGAAAGGATAGCTCTATGATCAGTTCAGCACTCTGCACCACACATTGCCTTTGTCATTCTCACATCTTGTCTGTCCCTTCTCCTTACAATCACATAATCTATTACATGCCAATGCTTGCTGCGATGATGCATCTATGAAGTTTTATTGCGTTTAGGTAAATGGAAGACAGTGTTGGTGATAAGAAGGTCATGCAATGCACACATCTTCAGCAGTAAATGACCACTGCTGTTGCTGTTTCCAGCTCCATTCCTCCCTAGGACTCCCTGCCCAGGCTGGTAGTCTGACCCTACTCTAGCGTTAAAGGCCCCCAGAGTTACAAGATTGTCCTCTTTTGGCACTTTGAAGATAAGGGTCTCTGGGTCTTCATAAATTTTTTCTTTGACTTCTTCATTGTTTGTCATGGTGGCAGAACAGGGACTGATGATGGTGGCCTGGCGTTTTTCTATAAGTGGCTGTCGCATTGTCATAAGTCTGTCATTTAATCCTTTTGGCAGGCATACCAGCTTCCTGATTAGATTAGTTTTGATTGCAAAACCCACACCAGCTTCACAGTGCTCCCCTTCACTGCACCCACTCCAGAAAAAGGCTTATCCAGCTCCAGCTTCAGTAAACTGGCATTCATTTGCCAACTCTGTTTCACTCAGGGCTGCTATTTAGATGTGATACCTGTTGAGTTCTTTTGCAACAAGAGCACTTCTTTCAGATCTGCTGGATTTTGTGTTGTCTATTAGTGTGCTCATGTTCCATGTGCCAATGGTGAGTGGAATCATCTTTGTAGATGTTTTTGTACATTTTTTTTTTTGTATTTCGACCACATAGTGGGATTCCTTTCCTGCTGCGGTAATCAGTCCAGGGTTGAGTAAGCAGCCAAGGTTTAGCGCACCTTTTCTAGCCCCTTTCCTCACACCAGGAGGTGAATAATGTGATCCTTAAAAGGCTACTCCAACACTCAAGGGGCTGCCAAGTCCCACTATTGCTTTCAGTGAGAAACTACCCTATGGCCTGGGTCACCTGTTTTCAGGGTCGTGACTGCAGCTCCCAGTCTGCTGCTTCATCACTTGCCTGTCACCACAGGACTTTGAGGCATAATAGGGAAATGGTATGGGTGATGTCTTTTGATTAGTGTGTAAATTGGATTTAAGTGAGGCAGAGTTGCATGAATTCATCAGCCTCACTCTCTCCTCCAGAGTCATCATAGTCTAGTGGCAGGACAGAGTCAAGACGGCTAGTGATGGCTCAGGATGCAGTGGCTGACCTTGACATCTTTGGTGCCTAACCAAGCTCTGCACTCCACATTACCTGCTTCATCTGCCTTCATGGTCATTGGAACAAATTGTTCTCATCTGCCTATTCTACCAGATGAAGTCTTCACATGCTTCGGGTAGATACCCCCCTTACTCACCAATGGGTTTGAGGACCCTTGGTTGCCCTCAACCTGGTTTGGCCTGTCTGCCAAAATGATTTACTGGGGTAAACTGCTGAGCATGCTGCAGCTTCTTGAAACCATAGGTGAGAGTTAGGCAGAATAGGTGGACACCAAAGGTGGAAAGAACCACAAAAAGGGGTTGGCAGCCATCACACCAAAGGTTCTGGTCCTCCTTGAACACACCTTACACTACAAATACTATGGTGGCAAGGAAGACCAAGAAACAAGCTTAGCTCTTGAATTTGGCTATAATATTCCTGGGAGTTTTCATTTTAGAATTTCTTTCAGGAGGTGATCAGTGGATTTTTTCAATTTCTATTTTACCCTCTGGTTCTAGAATGCCAGGGCAATTTTCCTTGATAATTTATTGAAAAATGATCTCTAGGCTTTTTTTTTTTATTATGACTTTCAGGTAGGCTACAAATTCTTAAACTATTTGTCCTTAATCTTTTTTTTTTTTCAGATCAGCTGTTTTTCTTTTTTAATCAAGATATTTCACATTTTCTTCTATTTTTTCATTCTTTCAATTTTGTTTTATTGTTTCTTGATGTCTCATGGAGTCATTAGCTTCTACTTTCCCAATTCTAATTTATAAGGAATTATTTTCTTCAGTGAGCTTTTTTTTTTTATTTTGTAATGTTTAACAATCACTGCCATACAATTGCGATTTTATCCCTCCCCACCTACTCCCCACTACCCCTCTCCCTCCCCATGACTGCATACAATTCTGTATAGATTCTACATATACTTTCCTATTGAGTATATTTTCACTATAATCATGCTATGTAGTCAGACTAAGATAAATGAAAGAAATCGTATAACAAATCAGAACATGATACACAAACACATACACATACACAAACATGATCTGCTACAATATGTGAGTGACTTCCATATTTCTCTCTCTGAGTGTGGCAGGCATTATTGCCTTGAGATCCTCCATTGGGATTTTTTTTTTTTTTTGGTAAGAAGTTCTTGTGTTATTACAAAAATCTAAGTCTACCAGAAAAAACTCTCACACACTGTGGTTGTTGCTGTGCATAAAGTTCTCCTGGTTCTGCTCCTTTCACTCAGCATCAGGTCATATAAGTCCTTCCAGGCCTCTCTGAAGTCTTCTTGTTCATCATTTCTTATGGCACAATAGTACTCCATTACATTCATATACCATAATTTATTCAGCCATTCCCCAATTGATGGACATCCCCTTGACTTCCAGTTTTTGGCAACTACATAGAGTGCTGCTATAAATATTTTTGTACATGTGGGACCCTTTCCCATTTTTATGATCTCTTGGGGATATAGTCCTAGTAGCAATATTGCTGGGTCAAAGGGTATGCACATTTTTGTAGCCCTTTGGGCATAGTTCCAAATTGCTCTCCAGAATGGTTGGATGCGCTCGCAGCTCCACCAACAATGAATTAGTGTTCCAACTTTCCCACATCCTCTCCAGCATTTATCATTTTCTTGTTCTGTCATGTTTGCCAATCTTATAGGTGTGATGTGGTACCTCAGAGTTGTTTTGATTTGCATCTCTCTAACCAATAGTGATTTAGAGCATTTTTTCATATGATTATAGATAGCTTTAATTTCTTCCTCTGAAAATTGCCTGTTCATATCCTTTGACCATTTATCAATTGGGGAATGACTTGTATGATTGTACATTTGGATCAGTTCTCTATATATTCTAGAAATGAGGCCTTTATCCCCGAGCTTAGCTGTAAAAATTCTTTCCCAATTTACTACATCCCTCCGGATTTTGGTTGCATTGGGTTTGGTTGTGCAAAAACTTCTCAGTTTAATGTAATCAAAGTTATCCATTTTGCATTTCATAATGTATTCTATCTCTCCTTTAGTAAAGAATTCTTCCCTTCTCCATAGATCTGATAAATACACTATTCCTTCCTTCTCCAGTTTATTCATGGTATCAATCTTTATACCTAAATCATGTACCCATTTGGACTTTATTCTTGTGTACGGTGTCAGGTATGGGTCTATGCCTAATTTCTGCCACACTGTTATTCAGTTTTCCCAGCAATTTTTGTCAAACAATGAGTTCTTATCCCAGAAGCTGGGGTCCTTGGGTTTATCAAACAGAAGGTTGCTATATTCCTTGCCTGCTGCATCTTGAGTGCCAATCCTATTCCACTTGTCTACCTCTCTGTTTCTTAGCCAATACCAAGTGGTTTTGATAATTGCTGCTTTAGAGTACAGTTTGAGGTCTGGTAGTGCTAGGCCACCTTCCCAAGCATTTCTTTTCATTAGTCCCTTTGATATTCTGGACCTTTTGTTTTTCCAAAAGAATTTTGATATTATTTTGTCCAGCTCTAGAAAGTAATTGTCTGATAGTATAATTGGTATGGCACTAAATAAGTATATTAATTTGGGTAGAATTGTCATTTTTATTATATTAGCACGGCCTACCCATGAGCAACTAATGTTTTTCCACTTACTTAAATCTGACTTTATTTGTGCAAAAAGTGTCTTGTAATTGTGTTCATATAATCCCTGGGTTTGTTTTGGCAGGTAGACTCCTAAGTATTTTATACTGTCTACCCTAACTTTAAATGGGATTTCTCTTTCTATCTCTTGCTGTTGGACTTTGTTGCTAATATATAGGAATGCAGAAGATTTGTGTGGGTTTATTTTGTACCCTGCAACTTTGCCAAAGTTGTTTATTAATTCAAGTAATTTTTTACTTGAATCTCTGAGATTCTCTAGATAAATCATCATATCATCTGCAAAGAGTGATAACTTAGTTTCTTCTTTGGCTATTTTAATTCCTTGGATATCTTTATCTTGTCTAATTGCTACAGCTAACATTTCTAGTACCATATTAAATAATAGTGGTGATAATGGACAACCTTGTTTCACCCCTGATCTTATTGGGAATGCATCTAGCTTATCCCCATTGCATATAATGCTTGCTGAAGGTTTTAGATAGATACTGCTTATTATTTTATGGAAAGTTCCCTTTATTCCTACATTCTCCAATGTTTTTAGTAGGAATGGATGTTGTATTTTGTCAAAAGCTTTTTCTGCATCTATTGAGATAATCATGTGGTTTTTGTTAGCTTTGTTGTTGATGTGATCGATAATGCTAATAGTTTTCCTAATATTGAACCAGCCCTGTAGTCCTGGTATGAATCCTACCTGATCATAATGTATTAATCTTGTGATAAGATGCTGTATTCGTTTTGCTAGAATCTTATTTAAAATTTTTGCATCTATATTCATTAGGGAAATTGGTGTATAATTTTCTTTCTCTGTTTTGTCTCTTCCTGGTTTGGGTATCAAAACCATATTTGTATCATAGAAAGAATTTGGGAGGACTCCTTCTTCCCCAATTTTCAAAAATAGTCTATATAGTATTGGAATTAACTGTTCTTTAAATGTTTGATAGAATTCACTTGTGAATCCATCTGGCCCTGGAGATTTTTTCCTAGGGAGTTCATTGATGGCTTGTTCAATTTCTTTTTCTGAGATGGGGTTGTTTAAGTATTCAACTTCCTCTTCTGTTAATCTGGGCAATTTGTATTTTTTAAAATATTCATCCATCTCATTTAGATTATCGAATTTGTGGGCATAAAGTTGGGCAAAGTAGTTTCTAATTATTGTTTTAATTTCCTCCTCATTGGAGGTGAGTTCACCCCTTTCATTTTTAATATTAGTAATTTGGTTTTCTTCTTACTTTTTTTTAATCAGATTGACCAAAGGTTTATCAATTTTATTAGTTTTTTCATAAAACCAACTATTGGTTTTATTTATTAATTCAATAGTTTTCTTAATTTCAATTTTATTAATCTCTCCTTTGGTTTTCAGTATTTCTAATTTGGTATTTACTTGGGGATTTTCAATTTGTTCTTTTTCTAGCTTTTTCAACTGCAAGCCTAAGTCATTGATCTCCTCTTTCTCTATTTTATTTATGTAAGCATTCAGAGATATAAAACTTCCCCTAATAACTGCTTTTGCAGTATCCCATAAGTTTTGGTGTGTTGTCTCACTATTGTCATTCTCTTGAATGAAATTGTTGATTGTTTCTATGATTTCTTCTTTAACCCAACCCTTCTTTAGAATTCGATTATTTAGTTTCCAATTGATTTTTGGTTTCTCTTTCCATGGCCTTTTATTACATGTAATTTTGAATGCATTATGATCTGAAAAGGATGCATTGATTATCTCTACCTTTCTGCACTGAATTGTGAGATTTTTATGTCCTAGTACATGGTCAATTTTTGTAAATGTTCCATGTACCACTGAGAAAAAAGTATATTCCTTTCTATTCCCATTTAATTTTCTCCAAAGATCTATCATATCTACCTTATCCAGAGTTTTATTTACCTCCTTAACCTCTTTCTTGTTTATTTTGAGGTTGGATTTATCGAGTTCAGAGAGGGGGAGGTTGAGGTCCCCCACTAGTATAGTTTTGCTATCAATTTCTTCCTTCAACTCCCCCAACCTCTCCTCTAAGAATTTGGATGCTATACCACTTGGAGCACACATGTTTAGTAATGATATTGCTTCATTGTCTATGGTGCCTTTTAGCAGGATATAGTTTCCATCCTTATCCCTTTTGATTAGATCTATTTCTGCTTTTGCTTTGTCTGAGATTAGGATTGCTACTCCTGCCTTTCTTACATGAGCTGAAGCACAATATATTCTGCTCCATCCTTTGACCTTTATCCTATGTGTATCCCCCCATTTCAAATGTGTTTCTTGTAAGCAGCATATTGTTGGATTATGGCTTTTAATCCATTCTGCTATCCGTCTCCGTTTTATGGGAGAGTTCATTCCATTCACATTCACAGTTATGATTACAATCTGTGTATTTCCCTCCAACCTCTTTCCCACCATTTGTGCTTTTAGCTCTCCCGTCTCCCTTCCCCTCCTCAATAGTATTCACTTTTCTCTCCCTCCTCCTGCAGCCTTCCCCTCCTTATTTTGACCCCCCTCCCTTTTAGTCCCCTTTACTCTTATTGCTTCTTTCCTCCCTTTTAGCCACCCTCCCCTTTCTTCCCCCTTCCCCTCCTACTACCTATAGAGCTAGTTAGGATTATCTACTTAAGATTATTGTTCTCTCCTTTGAACAAATCAGATGAGAGTACCTCTCAAACAATGCTCATCTCCCTCCCCTCCTTCCCTCTACTATAGTTTTGTACTTCTTCCTGTGATATAATTTGCCATTTTCTGCTTCCCCCTTTCCACACCTCCTATTACATTCCCTTCTCATACTTAAATCATATGTTTGACATGACATCATTTACTTTGTGCCCGTTCCCTCTACATGTATCCCTTTTATCATAATAGCTGCACAGTTCTCAAGATTAACAGGTATCATCTTCCCTTATAGGGAGGTAAACAGTTTGCCCTAATTGAGTAGCAAGTTTTTGTTTTTTTCCCCTCTGTTTACCTTTTTATGATTCTCTGGAGACCTGCATTTGAAGATCAAATTGTCTATTGAGTTCTGGTGTTTTGGTCAGGAAGCTCTGGAAATCCCTTATTTCGTTGAATGACTTTCTCCTTGCCTGAAATGTTATGCTGAACTTTGCTGGGTAGTTGATCCTTATTTGAAGTCCCAACTCCTTTACCTTATGGAATATTGGGTTCCAATTCTTTCGATCTTTTAATGTAGAAGCTGCAAGGTCCTGTGTGATCCTGACTGTGTGTCCTTGATATTTGAATTGTTTCTTTCTGGCTGCTTGTAGTATTTTCTCCTTCACTTGATAGCTCTGGAATTTGGCAACTATATTTCTTGGGGTTTTGAGTTTGGGATCCCTTTCGGGAGGGGAACGGTGGATTCTTTCGATGACTATTTTGCCCTCTGAGTCTAGTACTTCTGGACAGTTTTCCTTGATGATTTCCTGGAAGATATTGTCCAGACTCTTTTCTTCATCATGGGTTTCTGGCAGGGCAATAATTCTTAGATTTTCTCTCCTGGATCTATTTTCCAGGTCAGTTGTTTTTCCAATTAAATATTTTACATTTTCTTCTATCTTTCCATTCTTTTGATTTTGTTTGACTGATTCTTGTTGCCTCATTGAGTCATTAGTTTCTACTTGCCCAATTCTAATCTTCATCGTAGTGTTTTCTTCAGTTAGCTTTTCCATCTCCTTTTCCATCTGACCAATTTTTCCCTTTAAGGAGCTATTTTCTCCATTTAATTTTTGTACTTCTTTTTCCATTTGACCAATTTTCCCAGTTAGGTTTTGGGTTTCCTTTTCCATCTGATCAATTTTCCCAATTAGGTTTTGGGTTTCCTTTTCCATTTGATTTGCTCTTCCTTTTAGGGAATTATTCTCTCCAGTTAATTTTTGAACTTCCTTTTCCATTTCTTCAATTTTCTTTTTCAGGGTGATGTTCTCATCAGTGAATTCTTTTTGTATAGTTTTAAAATCATTGGCCAGTTTTTCTTTTATATCCTTCTTCAGACGTTCCAGGTAATCTAGTTGTGCTTGTGAGAAATTCATAGTCCCATCTGAGGTTTCAGATGGAAGTACAGTCTCAGCTCTAACCTCTTTGGTGTTTGTGTTTTGGTCCTTATCCCCATAGAAAGATTCTATGGTTTTTTCACTTTTCGTCTGCTTTTTCCGATTCATGATGTTGGCTGAGTGTTGTAGCTTTTGGTTCTTTCAGTCAGAAGGTACAGATCTTTAAGTTGAGCTGATGTGTGTCTAGGCTAAAAGCAGGCTTTTGTTTTTTGTTTCCCAGATCAACCCTGGGGTTAGCTTGTTAGGTGTGTGGGAGGGGTGGTCTGGTCTCAGGCTATCTCCTCAGCTGACTTGAGGCAAAGGCAAGGTCAGGGGATGGTGATCCCAGCTTCCCTATTGTCTTCCCTTTTCCCCTGGAGGGCTGGGGCACACCTAGAAGCTAACGCGTGTTCCCGACCCTCCTGGGGCTCGGCTCCCGGCTCTGAGTCTTGCCTGGGTCTCAGTGTGAATTTTCTCTGCCCTGGGTCGTCTGTCCCTCCAGCCGTCTCCGCCACCGTAGGAAGAATCCCCCTTTGCCACTTTTCCAGCCTCTGGTGTTATGAGACCACCCGCCCCCTTCTGCTGTTCCTGCTGATCCAGGATTAATCTGGGGAAGAATTTTATGGTTCCCTCACGGTCATCAGGGGGGAGGAGTGAGCACTTACTGATCACTCTGCCATCCCAGTTCCTGGAAGTTCAAGTAGTGACCCACCGAAGTCCGTCTTCAGGCTGAAGATTTCAAGGGCTGCTGCGCTGATGTCTGGCACTCAGTGGCTCTCACTGGCTCGGCCTGGCTTATCTCCTGCTCTGCTGGTCTCGCCCGCCACTCTCGGGCCCCTCAACTCCCCTCCACCCTGCCGCGCTGACCGCTCTGCGCTGTGCGCCGGGGTCTTACCCCCGTGGAACAGATCCCTCCCGTGGACCCTCCGGTCCAGCCTGGGCTCCGAATCCGTCAAAGTCCGTCACCCACTGGATTCTACACCTCCAAAGTCTGGTCAGACTCTCCCCCCAGAGATATCCAGAGGAGTTTTTCCAGGAGCTTAGGTGAGTCGTTGCTTTCACTCCACCATCTTGGCTCCGCCCCCTCTTCAGTGAGCTTTTGACTAAAGTCTCTTTTTTGCATTTGGCTAATTCTACTTTTTAAGGAGTTCTTTTTCTTCAATGAATTTTTGTACCTCTTTTTCCATTTTTTCAATTCAGATTTTTAAGAAATTTTTCTCTTCCATGAATTTTTATATGTCTTTTTCTATTTGACCAATTCTTATTTTTAAGGAATTCTTCTCCAGTACTTTTTTGTGCCTCTCTTACCATTTGACTTAATCTGTTTTTAAGATGTTATTTTCTTCAGTATTTTTTGAGCCTCCTTTACCAAACTGTTAATTGTCTTTTCATATTTTTATTTCATCACTCTCATTTCTTTTCCCCATCTATCCTCTACCTCTCTGATTTTTAAAATCCTTTGTGATTTCTTCCAGGAATTCTTGGGGGGGGGGGGAGGGCTGAGACCAATTCATGTTTTTCTTTTGCGGAATTTCATGTAACTCTTATATTGTTGTCTTCTTCTAAGTTTGTGTTTGATCTTCTCCATCATCATAGTAAATTTCTAGGGTTAGAGTTTTCTTTTTCTTCTAGTTTTCTCAATCTATTTCTTGCCTTTAACTTTATGTTAGCTTGGTTCTGCTCCTGGAGTGGAGAGGGAAGTGTCCCAATTTTCATGGTTTTTATTTTGTTGCCTTTAGAGATAGTTCTGGGGGTTCTTCCAAGTTCTTCCAGAGTGGTATGATCTAAGGAGAGATGTGGTCACTGCTCTCCTGGCCTGTACTCTGGTCTTTGATTGACTATAAGCACTCCTCTTGGCTTTGTAACTGTGACCAGAGTCCTTGCTTGTGCCAGCATTCCTCTTCTCCTGGGAACAGGTACCTGGGACCACATCTAGGCAATGCAACAGCATACTGTATCCAGTGCTAGCAAAAGGTCCCATGCAATCTTCTTCTGACTATTGTACAACTCTCTTACAGTTTGTTTGCTGAGAGCTTCTGAAGCTGCAATGAATTTAGTCACCCCCAAACCTGGTGATGTCTTTTCAGGGTGCTGTCTTCACTGGATTGGCCTATGCTGGACCACACTCCACTCTTATCCTATTGAGACAGACCTTTCTTGCTGTCTCTCCAAGTTGGAAAATTGTTTCACCCCCTATTGTTATTGTTTTTTCCACTCTAGAATTAATTTTGAGGAATTATTTTATTTTAATATCATTTAGAGTGAAATTTGAGTGTGCAGAGGAGTCCTGCCTTTACTCCTCTATGTTGACTTGACCCCTCCCAAGCATTCTTGATAAAACAAAAAACAGAGCTGAATAGAAAATTTTATATTCTAACAGAAGACTCAAGAGAAACATAAAACTGTAAATATAAAGAGAAATCATAAAGGATTCATTGGAGTTAAACTCTCTACATATCTATATGGGAAGATGATTCATGTAACTTCTAAGAACTTTCTCATTATTAGGGCAGTAGAAGGAGTTTGCATAGACAGAGAGCAAGGATATGAGTTGATTATGTTGGAATGATCTCCCAAAAAGGAATGTAAGGGTAAGAAAAAGAGATGCACTGGGAGAAAGGAGAAAGAAGAAGTAAAATAGTACAATGCTTCCCATATAAAGCAGGTGCATAAGCAAGAACCTTTATAGTGGATGGAAAAATGGTGGTGGGTAGTGGGTGCAGGCAATTGTTGAAGTTCACTGTTACCAAAATTGATTCAAAGAGAGAAGAACACACACACACAAAATCTATTAGTTATAGAAGTCTATTTTATATAATAGGGATATAAAAGGGGAAATGGTTGAAAAGTATGAGGGATAATCAGGGGGAAGAAAAACTCGCGGAGGCAGCGGCTGGAAGAAAGAGAGATTTTTGAGGATGGAGACCATAAAAAATTGGGAGAATAAACAGAGGAGAATGTTATAGAGGGAAATACACAGTTAGAGTTCAAAACTGTGGACATGAATGGAGCTAAGCCATACAATAGAAATGGATAGTAGAATATATTGGAAACCATAATCCAACAACATATTGTGTACAGGAGACATATTTGGGATAGAAAGACATACACAAAATTGAAAGGAGAGGTTAATTATGCTCTATTAGGCTTCAGCTAAAGTGAAGAGGGTACAGGTGATAGTCATGATCTCAGACAAAGCCAAAGCAAAATTAGACCCAATTGAAAGAGATAATGAGGAAAATTACATTTTGCTAAAGGGTACCGGAGATAATAGAGTAATAAAAATTACTGCAAGTTTTTTTTCTGATAAACACCTTATTTCCTCAAATAAATAGACAACAGAAGAAAATTTATAAAAAAAAAAATAAAAGCCATTCCCCAACTGATAAATGATCAAAGGATATGAATAGGAAATATTGAGAAGAAGAAATCAAAGCTGTCTAAAGTCATATGAAAAAAACACTCTAACCAATGATTAGAGAAAAACAAATTAAAACAACTCAGATATACTATCTTACACCAATTAGAAATGACAAGTGTTGGAGGGAATGAAGGAAAATAGGTACATTAATGTTTTGTTTGTGGAGTAGTGACCTGTTCCAAACAATATGAAGCTATGTCTAAAGGGCATTAAAACTGTACAAACCCTTTGATCCAGAATTACTGCTACAAGGTCTGTACCCCAAAGAGCTCAAAGAAAAAGGAAAAGAACTTATATGTACAAAAATATTTATAGCATCTCTTTTTGTGGTGTCAAAAATTGGAAATTGATTGGGTGCTCATGAATTGTGGAGAGGTTGAACTAGTACAATATGATTGTGATGGAGTACTAAAGTACTATAAGAAATAATGAGGGGAATGGTTTCATAAAAAAACAGCAAGACCTACATGAACTGATGCAAAGTACAGTGAGAAGAACTGGGAGATCAATGTACACAGTAATAGCAATGTTGCAATGAGGTACAAGACTTGACTACTCTGATCAATAGAGTCATCCAAGGCAATTCTAAATGACTCATGATGAAAAAATACTATCCACCAGCAGAGGGAGAACTGATGAACCCTGAATGCAAAAATGAAATATAATTTCTCACTTTTTAATTTTTTGGCAAAATGACTAATATGGAAATATGTTTCACATGATTTCACATGTGTAATTGATTTCATATTGTTTACCTTCTCAGGGAGTAGGGGAAGGGTGGAAGGAAAGGAGAGACTCTTGAATTCAAAATGTCAAAAGAAAACAATGTTAAAAAGAAAGCAAGAAAGAAACAAAGAAAGCAAGAAAGAAAATTATTCTCTCCTGAGTAGGGAGGCAGCTTTAATGACTATGAGTCACTTTATAAAAGAATAATACCAACTGTGAAATGAAGATAGGACTTCCTAGTCGCAAAGCATTAGGATCCATATTACACAATCACTACACAAGTATCCTACCTGTGCCTCCCTATTGTTGTACTCTAAATTAGAACTCACTCTTTCTCTAGATTTGTGTGTGTTTGTCCTTTGTTGCCGAAGAAGATCATGCCCTTAGAGAAATAATGACATGACTTGCATTTGACTTTGTTTTGAGAGAGAGAGGGCTGTGCAGGTCACGAGCCTCACTTCTCCTCCAGAGCCATCTGAATCCAGTGACCAGATATTCATCAGGATGACTGGAGATGACCCAGGATGAGGCAATTGGGGTTAAGTGAATTGCCCAAGGTCACACAGCTAGTGAGTGTCAAGTATCTGAGGTGAGATTTGAACTCAGGTCCTCCTGATTCCTGCACTGGTGCTCTATCCACTGCACCACCTACCTGCCCCCTAGGTTTGTGGATATTTGTTAGATCATGCATCATACAATTTTTTTTTACTACCCTACCTTAATGAATGCCTTTTTGTTGTTCAGTCATTTCAGTTCTGTTCAACCCTTTGTGATATCACATTTGGAAGTTTTCTTGGCAAATATAATGGAGTGGTTTGTCACTTCTTTCTCCAGTGTATCAGGAAGATCTATTTTGTCAGACAATCAGAGGTTACACAGCTTGCCCAGGGTCACAAAGTGTCTGAGGCTGGATTTGAACTCAGATCTTCCTGACTAGAGACTCATTGACTCACTAAGTGTCTCAATAAATGCCTTTGCTGAATGCTAATTAAATCTACTGGATAGTTAGAGGAAGCACAAAAGTTATAGATTGTGCCAGGTAGGGGGAGGAGCCAAGATGGAGGAGTAGAAAGATACACATACGCTAGCTCCAAACCCACAGCCCATAAATTACCTGTAAAAAAAAAACTCCCAACAAATTCTGGAGCAGCAGAAGCCACAGAACAATGGAGCAGATGAGATTTGTGTTCCAGAGAGACCTGAAAACCTGACGAGAAAGGTCCATTGCACACTGGACCCAGAGCAGAGCCCAGCCCTGCCTTGGCTGCACAGCACCAAGAGGAGCAGATCTGAGCAGGCATTAGGTACGGGATCTCCAGCAGGGCACATGGGTCCCTCCACCCACAGGCCCCAAAAGTCAGTGAGAGAGTCTTTTTGGCTTGCCGAGAGGGGAGTGGGTTGTCTTCATAACTCAGGTCTCCTCAGGAGGCAGCAGCAGAGGCAGCAGCAGACAAGGGCTCCCAAAGCAGGCTGGAGCCTGGATCCATTGTTGAAGATCTCCCCATAAACCCCCTGAGGGAACTGAGCCCTGTGAGGCAGCCCTGCCCCAACCTGAGCACCTGAAATTAATTTCACACTGAATAGCAGCCGCCCCCCCCCCCCCCCCAGCAAAAGCCCTGAGGCTGGGAAGCAGCATTTGAATCTCAGACCCCAAGCACTGGCTGGGCGGATCTGGAGGAGTGGTGGGTGTGGTGAGGACACTCAGAAGTCAAGTCACTGGCTAGGAAAATGCCCAGAAAAGGGAAAAAAAATAAAACTATAAAAGGTTACTTTCTTGGTGAACAGATATCTATCTCCTCCCTTCCTTTCAGATGAGGAAGAACAATGCTTACCATCAGGGAAAGACACAGAAATCAAGGCTTCTGTATCCCAGCCCATCCAATGGGCTCAGGCCATGGAAGAGCTCAAAAAGGATTTTGAAAATCAAGTTAGAGAGGTGGAGGAAAAACTGGGAAGAGAAATGAGAGAGATGCCAGAAAAGCATGAGAAGCAGGTCAACACCATGCTAAAGGAGACCCAAAAAGATGCTGAAGAAAATAACACCTTGAAAAATAGGCTCACTCAATTGGCAAAAGAGGTTCAAAAAGCCAATGAGGAGAAGAATGCTTTCAGAAACAGAATTAGCCAAATGGAAAAGGAGGTTCAAAAGCTCACTGAAGAAAATAGTTCTTTCAAAATTAGAATGGAACAGATGGAGGCTAATGATTTTATGAGAAACCAAGAAATCACAAAACAAAACCAAAAGAATGAAAAAATGGAAGATAATGTGAAATATCTCATTGGCAAAACAACTGACCTGGAAAATAGATCCAGGAGAGACAATTTAAAAATTATGGGACTACCTGAAAGCCATCATGAGAAAAAGAGCCTAGACATCATCTTTCATGAAATTATCCAGGAAGACTGCCCTGAGATTCTAGAACCAGAGGGCAAAATAAGTATTCAAGGAATCCACCAATCACCTCCTGAAAGAGATCCAAAAAGAGAAACTCCTAGGAACATTGTGGCCAAATTCCAGAGTTCCCTGCTCAAGGAGAAAATATTGCAAGCAGCTAGAAAGAAACAATTCAAGTATTGTGGAAATACAAACAGGATAACACAAGATCTAGCAATTTCTACATTCGTGGAATATGATATTCCAGAAGTCAAAGGAACTAGAACTAAAACCAAGAATCACCTACCCAGCAAAACTGAGTATAATACTTCAGGGGGAAAAAATGGTCTTTCAATGAAATTAGGGACTTTCAAGAATTCTTGATGAAAAGACCAGAACTGAAAAGAAATTTGACTTTCAAACACAAGAATGAAGAGAAGCATGAAAAGGTAAACAGCAAAGAGAAGTCATAAGGGACTTACCAAAGTTGAACTGTTTACATTCCTACATGGAAAGACAACATTTGTAACTCTTGAAACTTTTCAGTATCTGGGTAGTGGGTGGGATTACACACACACACACACACACACACACACACACACACACACACATGCACACACACGCACACACACACAGAGACAGAGAACATAGAGTGAATTGAATAAGATGGCATCATATCTTAAAAAAATGAAATTAAGCAGTGAGAGAGAAATATATTGGGAGGAGAAAGGGAGAAATGGAATGGGGCAAATTATCTCTCATAAAAGAGGCAAGCAAAAGACTTCTTAGTGGAGGGATAAAGAAGGGAGGTGAGAGAAAAACATGAAGTTTACTCTCATCACATTCCACTAAAGGAAGGAATAAAATGCACACTCATTTTGGTATGAAAACCTATCTTACAATACCAGAAAGTGGGGGAGAAGGGGATAAGCAGGGTCAGGGGGGGGGATGATGGAAGGGAGGGCAATGGGAGGAGGGAGCAATTTGAAGTCACATTCTTGGGGAGGGACAGGATCAAAAGAGAGAATAGAAGCAATGGGGGGCAGGATAAGATGGAGGGAAATATAGTTAGTCTTACACAACATGACTATTATGGAAGTCATTTGCAAAACTACACAGATATGGCCTATATTGAATTGCTTGCCTTCCAAAGGGAAGGGGTGGCGAGGGAGGGATGAAGAGAAGTTGGAACTCAAAGTTTTAGGATCAACTGTTGAGTACTGTTCTTGCTACTAGGAAATAAGAAATACAGGTAAAGCGGTATAGAAAGTTATCTGGCCCTACAGGACAAAAGAGAAGATGGGGACAAGGGAAGAGAGGGATGATAGAAGAGAGGGCAGATTGGTGATAGGGGCAATCAGAATGCTTGATGTTTTGGGGTGGGAGGAGGGAAAAAATGGGGAGAAAATTTGGAACCTAAAATTTTGTGAAAACGAATGTTAAAAGTTAAATAAATAAATTAAAAAAAAAAAAAGTTAGGGATCATGAATGACAGCGTTAGAAACCCAGTCCCTAAGCATTACTCCTACAAGTCTGAGAGTGTTAACTGCTCCTCTGGCCTTCGAATGTGAGTACAAATTAGGGCAATAACTTTAGAGGTAGCGCAACACTATGATACTATTACCAGCCAAAAAAATCAAAACAAAACAGCAACAAAATTCAAACCCAAGTACAAACAATATGTGGGTGTTTGAATTTTTATAAGGGAAGCTACTGAAAAACCACAAAGAAAGTAAGAAAAAGCCCTCAAATACAGGGAATCATATCACATTTGTATGGCACTCTACATTATAAAGTGTTTGCCTTACCATAACTTTGTGAATAACACAATTCAGGAATTACTGGAGGCCTTAAGGAAACTAGGTTGTATGGAAGATAGCTCACTAGACTATGAGAAAGGAAGACCTGAGTTCACATTTGGCCTTAAATACTGACAAACTTTGTGACCCTGAACAGGTCACTTAAAGCTTTATTTACCTCAATTCCCTTAAAAGCAAAGTGATGTAATAATAGCACCTACTTCCCACAGTTATTGTAAGCATCAAAGAGGCCAAGGTTTGTTATATATACTTAACATTCGTTAAAAAAATGAATTCCAAATTTTCTCTTCTTCCCTCCCACTCACTGAGAAGGACAGCAATATGATATTAATTATCCATGTGAAGTCCTGTAAAGCACATTTACGTATTAGTCATGTTGAATAAAAAAGGAAAAGAAATACAAATAAAGTGAAAAGAAATGCTTCCATCTGTCCCCAGAGTTCATCAGAACTCTCTCGAGGAAGAAGAAATAATTCATCATGTGTCCTTTGAAATTGAAGGGACAGTATTTGTTAAGTATTTATTTGTACAATGCTTGGTACATAATGGGTGCTTAATAAATTCTTGTTTCCTTTTTTCCATTACATAGATAAGAAGAGTGAGTTTCCGAAAGGTTAATTGACCTGTCCAAAGTCACATGGCTAATAAGTATAGACCTTAGGAAACAAACTTAAGACTCTTAGTTCCAAAACCAGAGCTCTTTCCCTAATACTATGATGGTTTTTTTTTCTTTTTTTTTCAACTAGAAAAGTCTATTATGTAGAAATATACATATGGGCAAATTTTCCATTTTTGGGGAAGTGTGAAATACAAATCACAGCTAGATGGCATGGCATATGAATACAACCCTTTTGATTCGAGTTAGTCCAGAAAGGCTTCCTGAATGGGAAATTCAAAGGAATTTTTCAATGAAAGGCAGATAAGAAACCTGCAGAAATTAGGAAAAAAGGAATTGATACGGAGTTAGGTTATGTACAGTGTAAGTTCGAGAGACAGAGGGGAGATAGGAGAGGGAAGTACATGCTGAACATGAAGGCTCTCCATTTTAAGGTAATATTGTTCTTCTCATCCATAGAGCAGATATGATACATCTTGAGTATACAACATCTGCTGTTCCCTCCTCCCCATTCGATGTAGTTATTCAATTATCCAAATGTAATTAAATGATGCTGAGTATTCCAAGGTGCACAGCTAAAGGGGAAAATATTCAATATGAAAAATGAATAAGCCTCTATTGATTGAATATCTGGATTTCTTCCTGCGTTGAATGTGGGAAGGAATAGAAAGTTTATTTCCATCATTGCTCATTCTCTCCTCATCTGTTTTGATAGAGAGATAAGCTCTGATCTTCTTGAGAAAGAGGTTTTATATCTACACAATAGGTGCATTATACAACTTTATATACGCATGTATATATTAATATATAAACTCATGTAACTATCTCTATAAACTCTATATGCAATTTTATAAGTATAGCCATATGTATATGTATGTGTATGTATGCAAATACATGTATATAATTGTTGAATCATTTCAATTATGTCTGATTCTCCAAGACCCCATTTGGGGTTTTCCTGCAAAGATACTGGAGTAGTTTGCAATTTCCTTCTCCAGTCCATTTTACAAATGAGGAAACTAAGGCAAAGAGAGTTGTGACTTGCACATCTAGTGTCCGAGTCTAGATTTGAACTCAGGTCCTCCTGACTCTATGGCTAACACTCTATTCTCTGCACCACCTAGATACCCAACTAACTCTCTCTCTCTCAGTTTATATATATTTATTTTGTTATTATACATTTATTATATAATATCTATAAAACAACATACAAGAATATATATGTATATGTATATAAAAATAAATCCATCTCAATATTATTTCTCTGAGGGTGGCACAAATAAATATCTAGTGAGTGATTGTGATAGTTACTATCCTTTATAGCATTATCATTTGGGAGCAAGTAGACAGGGTGGTTGATTCCACTGCTGTGGGTTTTCCTAATATGGAAAAGACAGTGAGGTACACATGATAAACAAGACTCAAAGTTGCTTGGCAACAACTGTGACAATATTTGTTGGTTTTGTTTATACATATGAAGTTGATGAAGTCATTGTATTGCCTGTTCCACAAAGAAATCTACCAGATCTTGAATGGGCACAAAAGATACAGGAGAAATATCAGACTCATTTTTGTGACTTCTGAGCCTACTAGCATACTCTAGGATTGCTTTTATACTCTCCCATTATCTCTAGAAAACCATATACCCAGAAAAACAAACAAACAGCAATAGCAATGACAAAAATCTATTGAGATTAGTAATTCCTATGTAATTTAGAATTTTAGAAAGTTATCTGGCATATTAAGAAGTTCAAGTGACTTGCCTTTGGTCATAAAGCCAACGTATGTTGGAGGCAATACTAGAATCTAGACAACACTATGCTGGTAAGTATTTAACAACCACTTGTAATAGTCGGCAAGATTACATACAGTACAATTTTAAATTTAATCTGAATTATGAACATTTTCTCCATCAATTTAAATTTAGACAATTAACTAAAGAAAAATCAAACTCTGATTTGCAATGTTTGCTGATTTCTGAAATATAAAAGCTCACACTGAAAATTTAACTATCATTTTTCATGAGTTCAAGCAGACTAAAGAACACACAGCTATCTCTGATGCTGAGGATAGCCCTGAATCTACTATGCTAGTCTCCTTCTAGATAGCAATTCAGTTTTCATCCTAGGAGTCATCTTTAACTTTTTCTAATAATTCCACACAGATTTATCATTTTTAAGATTGCCTACAATCTTTTATTCTAATTCCATTTTGGGATTGGTAACATTTCGGGGATAACAGCTTCCACATGTTCATTCCCTCTTACCTCAGGAATCATTTTAAAGTGCTGACTTTGATATTCTTTTTCAGGTGATGATGATCACCTGATGAGCAGGTGATCTTGGGTTCTCAACTATTGTGTCTGTGGAATATGAACTCTTACAAATTCTATGAAGCTGAAAATGGTTTGAGAAAGAACTTGGGGAGTGAATCTTTGAGAGTCATCATTGATAAAGCCAGAGAATCTCATCCCATTGGCACAAACTGGTGGACTTTTCCCCCTCAAAGATACTAGAGGGCTATTGACCATGTCATTGAGATATTGAGATCAGTATAGATTGTCATGAGTAATCATACTAACAAAATCACAGATCCTTGATGCATTAAAGTATGTAAAGGAGTGCTTACTTTTATTTATCCTAAAACTCCCTCCTTCAAGCTTTAAGTGGAGCACAAGTGCCCTAGAGACTACTCCTCTCTAGTTTAAGGGAAAATAGATGGTTCTAGAGATTATAAAATTGCCCCTCTTGGAGGCCATAGAGCCTACCTGAATATTGAAAGCTCCAACATGGGACTGAGAGGTCATTCAATAAAATAATAAAGTGGTGTTAACTGCAGAAGACTTTTCTAAAGGAGATACCTTGGAAACAGACTCTGGAAGGATGTAGAAATGTAGTGCCTGGCAAAGGCGAATAAAGCTGTGACTGCCTAAGCAAAGAGTTTTCTACAGAATCAAGCAAGGAAGGAAGAGTAAAGAAAGATGAATCCACATTTTTGTCCATTAAAAAAATAAATTAGAGACAGTGTATATATTATTATGTGGGTAAGGGTTGCCTGTCTGGCTCAAAAAGAATCCAGGGGATGAAGGGATTAGATATGTTTCAACTATGGGAATTGACTAAGTCCTTCATTTTTGGGTCCCATATAGCTGCACAAAAAAGATGGATAATAACTCAAGGAGACAGCTGGTGGTGGAGGTGGTAATGGGAGGAGGGATAGAGACTCCATTGTCAGTCAGCGCTTTAAAAAATAATGTTCAAGGTATTTATATACATAGTCAATTCAACAAAAATTCTACAACACGTATGTTAATAATAGCACAGATTTTAATATCTTTAAGAATTTTAATTTTATTTTTAATTTATGAGATAAAACAAGCATTTCCATAACATAGTATAATGAAAAAAATCTTGCAAATGAAACTGCAAATCTATTCTGGAAAACTTTCTATTCCACTTAAATATATAATAGTTATCATGTAAATATATATGCATATATGTGTACATGTAAAATCATTCTATATATGATTCTATCAGTTCCTTCTCTGGATGCAGATAGTATATATTTATAAAAAGCTTCAAGGTTTACAATAAGCTTTTCTCATAACAGACCCAATGATGGTGAGTGTATTATTATGCTCATTTTACAGATGAGGAAAATAAAGCTTAGAGAAGGGAAATGATTTGAGCATAGTCTGAAGTGTCAGAAAATGGATTTGAACCTGTGACTTCTGATTTGAAATTCTATACTCTTTCTAACATTCCGCTGTACCCTTGAATCTATACCATACTAAACTTTATGTATACTATCTATAAAAGACTGTGAATGGTCACTCGTGCTTGTTGTAGAATAGTTATAATTTTCTACCATTCCCCCACATGTCTAAGACTGTATGCTTTCTTTTGTGATTTCTATAGCCCTTCATGGCCTTAATTAGGATCAACGTGTTTCTTTTAATCAAATGCCAGCCAGAAAAGCATGATAAAACAAGGAGCAGGCCATTTGTGTATGTGTCCAGGGCTGGGGGAAGTGAGGTAGGAGATAGATTGGCATAATTCTGTGGTTCTTCTTTGCATTTTAATAATAGCATATTTTCTCATCATTAAAGTTGTTTAACACAAGGCTTTGAACTTGTTACAGAAACACTGAACTGCAAAGATCAATCATATTATAGCAGTCAGATTTAAAATTCTCTAAGAGCCCAGAAGTATCCAATAATGAAGGGTCTGCAAGATAGTGGGAAAGGGGTCATAAGATTTGCTAGTCCCCATTCAATTCCAAGGCTACCCCTTTCACACGAGATGGGATTGTTATCACCTTATGTTTTGTCTTTTCCTGTCTGCACTTCCACTTCAAATGGCTGTGTCATTGGAACAAAAAGGACATCAGGGTAAATCAGATGCCACTTTGGGGCGAGGATAGTCAATGTAATGTATGCAGGGCATCTGGCAGGAACAAAGTGAAATTTGCTTTTGCCTTCAAGCTTAAGACAGACTGCAGGTGTATGTCTACATTTTTATGTGTTTTCTTAGTAAATTTTGCAATTGCTGTTTAATTATTATTTTTTGATTTGGGCTGGATTCCCTCCAAAGTATGTTAGTTTTTTTTTTTTATTTTTTATTTTTTTACAATGTTGAAAAGCTGCTAAGTATTTAATTGGATGTATTTAATCTAAAGAAGAAAAATAGTAACAGCTTTTAGGAAAAGTAGAACAGACGTAGATTCTCATTCTTTGGAGACTGACCAAATGCTTTGGGTTACCACATCTAAGCCCTGGGACAGAAGGTGCTTGAAGTAGTTGATGAGGTAGAAGCCCAAGCCCAGACCTTTTTCCCTTGGATCAGAAGGGCTTTTGTCCCATTTGTCTGAAGGGCCCCTCAGGTTGATAAAGTGGGAGCTGCCCCCAGTACCCTGTCCTCCAGTCTTCTGAGGATTTGGAACAATGGGAAAGCCTGGGTGGTGGCAGTGCTCACACTTTCTCCACCTCTCTCACCAAGCCCTGGGCAAAAACAAAGACTGAAGGTAAGGTTACCCACCTTAAGATGGTTAAGTTCTCTGCTTTAGCCAGTTACTCTGGCCCTAACCACCCCTTGACCCCTTGGGTCATAGACATTGAAGGGGAAACTCAAGAATGTCTCCAGACATACCCCCTCCCCAGCCTGCTTGAGGATCTGTTGTTTAAACATTCCTTCCTTATGTCCTCCTGTTGCTCTGTCCCCTTGCTGGAAAGGGAGCTGATGGTGAAGTTGGGGAGCCAATTTTCTCTAGTTAATCCTCCCATCTCCTTTTTCCCTCTGTTCACTAAATCTCCCCATGTTCCCTTTTTTTTTATTTAACTTTTAACATTTATTTTCACAAAATTTTGGGTTACAAATTTTCTCCCCTTTTATCCCCTCCCCCCCCCAAACCCAAGCATTCTAATTGCCCCTGTAACCAATCTGCTCTCTCCTCTATCCTCTCTCCCTGTCCATGTCTCTGTCTTCTCTTTTGTCCTGTAGGGCCAGATAGCTTTCTTGACCCCTTAACCTGTATTTCTTGTTACCCAGTGGTAAGAACATTACATTTGGTCCTAACACTTTGAGTTCCATCTTCTTTAGCTCCCTCCCTCCCCCAACCCTTCCCCTTGGAAGACAAGCAATTCAATATAGCCCAAATCTGTTTAGTTTTGCAAATGATTTCCATACTAGTTGTGTTGTATAGGACTAACTATATTTCCCTCCATCCTATCCTGTTCCACATTACTTCTGTTTTCTTATGGTCCTTTCCCTCCCCATGAGTGTCGACCTCGGATTGCATTCTCCTCCCCATGCCCTCCCCTCCATCCTCCCCCCCACCCTGCTTGTGCCCCTGTCCCCCACTCTCCTGTATTATGAGATAGGTTTTCCTATCAAAATGAGTGTGCATTATATTCTTTCCTTTAGTGGAATGTGATGAGAGTAGACCTCATGTTTTTCTCTTGCCTCCCCTCTTTATCCCACCACTAATAAGTCTTTTGCTTGCCTCTTTTATGAGAGATAATTTGCCCCATATAACTTCTCCCTTTCTCCTCCCAATATTTCTCTCTCACTGCTTGATTTCATTTTTTTTTAAGATATGATCCCATCCTCTTCAATTCACTCTGTGCACTCTGTCTCTATGTATGTGTGTGTGTGTGCATGTGTGTGTGTGT
Organism: Notamacropus eugenii; assembly: GCF_028372415.1. NCBI lineage: Eukaryota > Metazoa > Chordata > Mammalia > Diprotodontia > Macropodidae > Notamacropus > Notamacropus eugenii. The sequence continues at coordinate 626,653,860 of NC_092872.1, forward strand.
GTACTCCCACCCAGTACCCAGATACTGAAATGTTTCAAGAGTTACAAATATTGTCTTTCCATGTAGGAATGTAAACAGTTCAACTTTAGTAAGTCCCTTATGACTTCTCTTTGCTGTTCACCTTTTCATGGTTCTCTTCATTCTTGTGTTTGGAAGTCAAATTTTCTTTCCAGCTCTGGTCTTTTCATCAGGAAAATTTGAAAATCCTCTATTTCATTGAAAGACCATTTTTTCTCCTGAAGTATTATACTCAGTTTTGCTGGGTAGGTGATTCTTGGTTTTAGTCCTAGTTCCTTTGACTTCTGGAATATCCTATTTCATTCCCTTCGATCCCTTAATGTAGAGGGAGCTAGATCTTGTGTTATCCTGATTGTATTTCCACAATACTTGAATTGTTTCTTTCTAGCTGCTTGCAATATTTTCTCTTTCACCTGGGAATTCTGGAATTTGGCCACAATGTTCCTAGGAGTTTCTCTTTTTGGATCTCTTTCATGCGGTGTTCTGCGGATTCCTTGAATATTTATTTTGCCCTCTGGTTCTAGAATCTCAGGGCAGTTTTCCTTGATAATTTCATCGAAGATGATGTCTAGGCTCTTCTTTTGATCATGGTTTTCAGGTAGTCCCAGAATTTTTACATTGTCTCTCCTGATTCTATTTTCCAGGTCAGTTGTTTTTCCAATAAGATATTTCACATTATCTTCCATTTTTCGAATCTGCACGCTATGTTCTGTGATATCTGTCTTTCTCATGAAGTCCTTAGCGTCCATCTGTACCAATCCAGTTTTGAAAGATCTATTTTCTTCAGTGAGCTTTTGAATCTCCTTTTCCATTTGGTTAATTCTGCTTTTGAAAGCATTCTTCTCCTCATTGGCCCTTTGCACCTCCCTTGCCAACTGAGTTAGGCTAGTTCTCAAGGTGCCAATTTCTTCAAGATTTTTTTGGTTCTCCTTTAGCAGGGAGCTGATCTGCTTTTCATGCTTCTCCCTCATTCCTCTCATTTCTCTTCCCAGTCTTTCCTCCACCTCTCTAACTTGATTTTCAAAATTCCTCTTGAGCTCTTCCATGGCCCAAGCCCATTGGGTGGGCTGGGACACAGAATCCTCGATTTTGGTGTCTTTGCCTGATGGCAAGCATTGTTTCTCCCCATCAGAAAGGAAGGGAGGAAGTGTTTTTTCTCTGAGAAAGTACCCTTTAATAGTTTTATCTCTTTTCCCTTTTCTGGGCATTCTCCCCAGCCAGTGACCTGACCTCTGAATGTTCTCCTCACACCCTCCTCGCCTCCTGGTCCTCCCAGCCAGCGTTTGGGAACTGAGATTCAAATGCTGCTTCCCGCCTTAGGATTTTTGGCGGGGGCAGGGCTGCTATTCAGTGTGAGAATTAAGTTCAGGTGGTCAGGGGCAGGGCCGCCTCTCTGGCTCAGTTCCCTCTGGGGGGTTTATGCACAAATCTTCCACAATGGATCCAGGCTCCCGCCCGTTTGGGGAGCCCCTGTCTGCAGCCACCTCTCAGCTTCTATCTCCTGGGGGGGCCTGAGCCATGGGGACACCCCATTCCCCTCTCGACCCACCAAAAACACTCTCTCACCTACCCCCGTCAGTCACCTGTTGGTGGGGGGGCTTGTGCCGCCGCTGGAGATCCCGTCTCTGGAGCCTTCTCGGATCTGTACTTCTCGGAGCCGCGGCCGCGGCAGGGCTGCCCTCTGCTCCCCGTCCAGGCGCTCAGTCCGCAGTGCCAAGGACCCCCCTTGAGAGGTTTGGAGGTCTCTCCGGAACAGAAATCTCCCTCGCTCCAATATTCCGTGGTCTCTGGGTGCAGAATTCGCCCTGGGTTGGTCCCCTCTAGCCGTTCTGTGGTTTGTGGGTTCGGAGCTGTGTGTATGTGCGTCTTTGTACTTCGCCATCTTGGCTCCGTCCCCCCCCCCCCAAAGTATGTTAGTTTTGCCCAAGAAAAAATAAGGAAACCTCTATTTTGAATTCAGGGACAGTTTTCATTCATGTGCGTTGATGTAGAAGCAAGCTGTATATACCTCACTTTAAGCACATATCCTTTATTATACCTCTAGTGCTAATAAACAGAGGACTTGGTTCTTCAATATGTTAGCCACTCAAAAACACAAGCCAGTATTTTTTTCCCCCACTTATATTTGAGTGTACAAACTGTCACATTTATAGAGTTAGGAATAAATGCAGGTAGACTGGTCAGTTTTAAGGTGGATTGTTGTAAAACTGAAGTCAGTTTATTTTTTTCTGATCCTCTCAAATGAGCATATAAAAAATGGGGTACATTTGTATATATGTAGATATGTGTATATCACATATGTGTGTATACATATATACATATACACACATACGTACATGCATACATAGTTACAGAGCACAAACTTTGTTTCTTACTTTCCTCATGAAGATTGGACTTGGCTTATTGCCAAGGACAGAATATATATTTTCTATTTTTGGTGTCATCAAATGAAAATGAGGTGGCAAGGAATGGAACAAGTTGAAACAAATCAGAGCACATTTAATAATCTTTTTGTGTTTATTATTAGTCATATTAAGACCTGGATTCGTGGGGAATATTTCTGGAAATGGGGGGTGTTAATGTGTGAGATGACAGGGTACATGATCTTCCTTGAGTTGGCAAGGAAAGTGACCATGAGCTGCAATGGTTTTGTAAAGCTATGTATCAAAGTATGATTTTCTATTCATCAGACATACATTGATTATTGACTAACATCTTGGTAGGAGTCAATGTTTTCTCATTGGAGGACTACATGAAATATATTTGCCTTTATCACCCAATAGAACCTAATGGTAAGATTAGCCATGAAAATACTGTCTTCAAAAACCAAAGTGATTTTATTATTCCTGCCCCGAGAAGACCCACTACAGAAAATTATAAATGCGTACCACCAATAAAATGCAAAGTGAATGCTTATCATAGAAAAGAACTTTTTACAGAATAGATTCATCTTTACCAAAAGAATCATCTAGAAGTTGGGTTTTGTGATACAATTTCTCTCTGTAAGAATTTATGTCTTCCTGCATTCTTCCTCCTTGTCTCCCACTTGCCATAAACTACATAGTTGGAAAGGTTGGAATAATGGTACCTTTGGGAAAAGGAACCATATTACCTTCTAGTTTGTAAAATATGACTTGGAGAACCTTAAATATATTCTAAGGTGTGCACTACACTTTAGAAAAGTAGATTTCAAATGAAAGATAATATGACCCTGTGACATGAGATACTAAAATTAAGTAAGCTCAAGGGAGATTATGAATTTAGAGCTGGAAGGGATCTGAGAAATCATTTAGTCTATCCATCTCCATTTGGTAGAAGAGGAAATCAAAGACAAGAAAGATAAAATAGTTTGGTCCATGTATCACAGGTTAGAAAAAAACAAAAACAGGTGCAAGATTTGAACTAAGATCCTTTAATTCCAAAAGTGGCATGTTTTTTGCTGTGTCCTTATCATAGGCTCTTCAGAAAAATGTTCCAACAACGTGGTCATAAACAATTCTGATGAAAAAGACAAAGAACTGGTTAAAGAGCTCAAAGTTTCTCCATGTGGTTCCTTCATGAGGACAGATTTTAAGAGCATAAAAAAAAATAATAACTGGATACAAAACAATGGCCCAGTATTGTAGTAGATTTCTAATCTCATGAATGTTGGTACTCTCTCCTAGAATGAAGGTTGAAATCCTGTGGGTATGCTTACTCAACTTGTTTGACTATTGTTCATGGCCATCCATAAACTTACTACAGAGGGTTCACATAAATGCTTAGAATCTTCTTGGAGTGTTCTTAGCACTGTGAATGTGATACTTGTCTCATCAAATGGGGTATACTGGAGTAGAAACAGCATGACTCAGTATGGATGCAGCCTTCCTTATCCCTACAGTAAAGTCACATGCCCCTATATACGTTTCTAGTGAAGATACAAAGTATTTGAGTTGCCCTTCAGGTAGTGCTATGATTGAACCACCAGCCCATTTACCACCTCACTTCTATTCCATGACATATGCATGGTAAGGTCTTCCAAAATGCTGCATCACCCCCTTCCACCCCCAACCAGTTCATGCTTGAATAACACTAAAGTATTAAACTCTTGCTGGTTAGGTTAAGATATATTTAAGGCATGAAAGGGAATATTACTCAAAATATTAAAAGTAAAAAGTCTATATTCTAGAAATTTCACTGTAGCTTCCATTCAGATCTAGAGACCTGAATTCTCTTCTCTCTTGTCAAGACCAATCCACCCCACCCCAATTCACAGGACTCATATACTCAATACAATATAATCAACCACATAGTGTACTGAACATAGTAAAAATAGAAGGTAATTGTTTATGCATTCCAATATGTAGCCATCCATTTCCATATACATCTCTCAAATATCTTTCTACTTGCCATCCCCCAGATTCTGGAGTGTGATCAGGGAATTCTATAGAGGAACTTACTTATATCTACTGGAAAAGAAATAAAGGTTGAGGGTATATCAGGAATCTTTAAATAAAAGTGAAAGCAGGGTAAGAACATTTAGAAGAAAAATCTTCCTTTCCTTGCTCATTGGTTAGCAGGAGTTTAAAATCTTTCAGAGTTAAATCTTGTAGTTTTTCCTCCAAATGCTTGGGCCCAGTCTCTGCTCCATAATCTGTGCTGTCTACCATGATTGTCTCGGGAAGTCTTATTAACTATAATTTCAAGTTACCGGTGATATAAATAGTGGTTATCATAGCCATAGTTAGCATTATTCCAGTCAATTTTTTAATAAGCATTATTTTGTACATATACATATATATATATTTATGTATGTACATAAATATATATATATATATACATCACTTCAATTTATTCTTATTTGCCAACTTCTGTTGCCTCGCAGAAAACCTTTCCTGATGATAAAACTTTTTTTTTCCCAAACAGAAAAATGTGTTAGAAGAGAAAAAAAATCAAATCAGCAAAACTACATGTGACATTTCATGGACTCCCTCTCCTCACCCTTATATCCCCCTCACTATTTCTACAAATGAGAGGGGCATATCTTCTCATATCTTTTCTTTCGGTCCAAGTTTTCTCTTTAAATTTGGAACATTCATCTAAAAATATTTTGTAACAGTTGTTCTGTTCATACCTCCTTTTTGATCAGTGGGCTTCAATGGTTCCCTCTAGGACTAAATATCAAATCTTCTCTTTGGTCTTTAAAGCACTTGATGACTTGGCCACTTCTTGCCCTTCCAGCCTTCTTATTCCTTATTCCCCTCCACATACTCTATGATCCAGCTAGCCTGAATTATTTGTTGTTTTTCATCTAGATTTCCCATTTCCCATCTCTGAACCTTTGCACATTACAGGCATTCATCAACCACAATTGGCTCAGCTATTACCAACAGATGATGTTTGATGATTTCTGCTTATTTGAGATTTTATAATGCTAGAGCCCTGTTATTTTACTATTATTTTCATTTTTTTACACCATGAAAGAAAAAAAGAGAAAAGGAAATTACTTTGCTAGTTATGTAGAAAATGCATTGGAGAAGATAATAAATATCAGGTAGGGTTGCTAATAGACATTAGGAGGGTTGTTACAATAATCCAGAGAAGATGTGATAAAGGTTTCAACCAGCATCATGGACATATGGATGGATTTAATGAGACAGATGAAAGAGATGCTGTGGAGGAAGTAATGAAATGATTTGACAGCTTATTACATATGAAGAGCAAAGAACTGAGAGTGACTGAGAGGCTACAAACCTGAGCAAATGGAAAGATGCTGGCACCTTCCAAATAAATAGAGGAGTTCCTGAGAGTAGTAAGCTTTTTGGGGGAAAATAATGAGTTCTAAATTGCCCTTATTGAATTTGAGATGTATACAACATAGCTACTGTTATGTCTAATAGACCCTTGGAGATCGTAAAGTTAGTGAGATTTATGTTGATGAAATATCTTCCTTGCCTGTTAATGGCTCACAAATTAGGGGAGGTTTGTTTTTCAGAAAAGCTCACATCTTTTGTGAACTGCTAATGAGGCACTAAGTCTGTAGGAGGGTCATGATGCCCTCTGGCTCTGAGAAGTGTATATATACTCTGAAGTGAGATTTTGCTTTTGGAAGAAGGTTTCAGCGCCAGGTGACACTCTGAATAGCTGTTGGTGCTCCCTCCCCCTTCAAAACCCAGATATTGGGGCTTCTCCCTCTGGTAACTATGTATGTATGTAATAGTCAGACAGTTGGATCTGTCTGTTGATCTGTGATGTGTATATTGCTTATGGTCAGACAGTTAGAAGCCCTGTCTGTTGGTCTTTATTTCTCTGATTGTATTTTCTCTGTTGGTGAAGAGTTGGGGGTCAAAGCCTCCTGACTCAAACCTTGAAACAAAGGGTTGATTCTTTGCACTATTCTCTCATTCATAATTCTGGATGGAATTTTAGATTCCAGTACTAGGGGCCCTAAGTGGTGACACAGATTTGAATATTATAGTATAGACCTTTGTCTTTGAGGCTTTCTTAATGCTTTTTGATAGCAGCAAGAAGATTATATCAGTGTTGCTTCTCTTCAGGTTTGTGGAATCTCTGATTCATTTGCTGGAATTTCCCATTGTTCCTGAAGTGGCTGTTGAGGGAACTGGACTTTAGCAGAAATTTCCATGTTGATATCTTTTCTGGAAGTCATGATTATAGCATCATAATAAGCATTACAAGCCAATCTATCTAGGAAAATTATCCTACCATCACAGGTAATCCTCTCATGCTACTTTTTGTACCCAGTCCACAATAATTACATCCAATGAGCATAGCACAATTCAAAATCCCTCTTAACATCATACTTCAATGAGTGTATGTCTAAATTTTATGTAAGGCATATCGCATACACAAGAAAATTATCTTAATGTAAAAAAAATTCAAAATTAGTAAGAGGTTATGTATAGCACCAATGAATGCACATTTATTTTTATGTATTGAGCAGGTCTAGCCAACTAACATTTATTAAGTGCCTATTATGTGCCAGACCCTGTCCTAAATTCTGCAGGTACAATAAAAGGCAAAAAACCCCTAGTTCCTACTCTCATGCAGCTTACAATCTAATGAAACAGTTATAGATAGAAGAATAAAAAGTAGAAAACCAATAGCACACTGTATGGAAATAGTTGATGTATGTATCATCATTTACCATACAATCATATACAGAAAATAAAGCATGCACATTAATGTTTTCTTCTGGTGATAAGTGTGACTACATTTTCTCCAATGTCATAAATTATTTTGTTTGTATTTTGATAGTTTTAAGTCTTTGCTGAATTGTTAAATGGTCTACACCTATACCTAAGCTGACTAATGTTACAGGCAGATCATCACTACCCTCATACTTTTAGTCCTGAATTTCTAAATCTGAACTTTCCTATATAGACTATCAGCATTTCAAATCACTAAGGTTTTTCTCTGTGTGCTGAGTTTTCATATTGAATGCATGAGGTGGGAAAAGAGTTGCCTCTGGGTTCAGGTTTTACACTTCCAATGAAACTGAGGTCCTTTTCAGTTCAAAACAATGTTATTGGGTTACAATACACTGTCATTTCCAATAGAAACCCCATCTTTTATTCTATTATCCATTACAGACAGTTTCTCTACAGCTCTTGATTGATTTCCTAACCTTAGTGTTGGCTAAGTTGACTGCTGATCACTTTTTTTTTTCTTATTCACAAGAGTCTAACTTAACTGTGAGAAGAAGATTGTGTGATGAATTATATTTTTATGGCTCCCTTACTTTGTAGGGTTATTTTGTAAACAGGCAAATTGTCTAGTCCTGTATATTTGATAATGACTGATATTCTATCAAGTTTCTGCCTTGTGTCTCTGCTCCCTGAATACCAAGGTGTCTCAGAAAAACTTTGTCATTGTTATGAAAGATTTGACAAAAAATCTGGCTCCTTACCTTTCTTCCTCCATGCAGTCTACAATGCAGCTATATCAGGCAATTTTCTAATCCTCACAATAAGGTAGTTAAGTTGTACAAGGCCAGACCAGAGTCAGGAAGACTGTGAGCTCAAATATAACCTGAGGTACGTATTCTCTGTATTACCCAAGGCATTACTATTGACATTCACTCTGTGTCAGGAGGGCAGAAAAAACATCCATTAAATGGTGCTTGGGGAGGAACCCATTCTTGTTCAATTCATGATATCTAGAGTGAATTGGATTCAAGGCTTGGTCTTTGAGAAAGAAATCTATCCAGACCTTAATAGGGCCAAAGTCTCCCATTGCATTCTGGGTCATCTCCAGTTGTCCTGATTGATATCTGGCCACTAGACCCAGATGGCTATGGAGGAGAAAGTGAGGCTAATAACTGCACAGCCCTCCCTCACTGACATCAGTCAATTGCAAGTCATGCCATCATCTCCTTGATGTCATGGTCCTCTTCAAGAAAAATGGACAAACTATACAACCCCACACAATCTACTAATCTCTGCTCTATTCTAAGCACTCCAAGAAACACTGAAGATACAAAGACAGCAAAAAATAGAAATAAAAACCAGACACCACTCTCAGTCTAAGAAAACATGCACATAACTATTAATAAATAAGATATAATATATTCACAATTTGGGGGTTATCTCAGAGGCTAAAACCAAGAATCACCTACCCAGAAAAACTGAGTATAATAGTTCAGAGGGAAAAAATGGTCTTTCAATGAAATAGAGGACTTTTAAGTATTCTTGATAGAAAGATCAGAACTGACAAGAAAATTTGACTTTCAAACACAAGAATCAAGAGAAGCATGAAAAGGTAAACAGGAAAGAGAAGTCATAAGGGACTTACTAAAGTTGAACTATTTACATTCGTACATGGAAAGGCAATATTTGTAACTCTTGAAACTTTTTTCAGTATCTGAGTAGTTGATGGAATTACACACATGCACACACGCACACACACACAGACAGAGAGCACAGGGTGAGTTGAATAGCAAAGGATCATATCTAAAAAAATAAAATTAAGAGGTGAAAGAGAAATATATTGGGAGAAGAAAGGGAGAAATGGAATGGGGCAAATTATCTCTCATAAAAGAGGCAAGAGAAAGACTTTTCAGTGGAGCAAAAAGGGAGGCAGGTGAGAAGGAAAACATGAAGCTTACTCTCATCCCATTTGACTCAAGGAAAGAATAAAATGCACACTCATTTTGGCATGAAAACCTATCTTACAATACAGGAAGATGGGAGAGATGATAGAAGGGAGAGCAATGGAAGGAGATAGCAATTAGAAGTCAACACTCTTAGGGAGGGACAAGGTCAAAAGAGAGAACTGAAGGAATGGGGGCCAGGATAGGATGGAGGGAAATATAGTATTTATTTTTAGAGTTCTATAATCACTACCACAAAACTTAGATTTTTTCCCCCTACCTATTCCCCTCCTCCCACCTCCCTCCCCAAGATGACATATAATTCTTTATAGGATCTACACACACACACTTCTATTGAATACATTTTCACTATAGTCATGCTGTGTAGAAGAAATAAATTGAATGGGAGAAATTATATAACAAACCAAAATATAATACACACACACAAAAAATGATCTGCTACATTCTGCAATTCAGTTCCATAGTTCTTTCTCTGGATGTGGAAAGCATTTTGCCTTGGAAGACCGCTGAGAATTTTTTTAAGTCCTTGCATTGCTATGAAGTTCCAAGTCTGCCAGAAAAAACTCTCGAACACTGTGGTCGTTGATATACACAAAGTTCTCCTGGTTCTTCTCCTTTCGTTCAGCATCAGATCATATAAGTCTTTCCAGGCCTCTCTGAAGTCTTCTTATTCATCATTTCTTATAGAACAATAGTATTCCATTACATTCATATACCATAATTTATTCAGACATTCCAAAATTGATGGGCGTCCCCTTGATGTCCAGTTTTTGGCTATCACAAAGAGTGCTGCTATAAATATTTTTGAACATGTGGGACGCTTTCCCATTTTTATGATCTCTTGGGGGTACAATCCTAGAAGTGATATTGCTGGGTCAAAGGGTATGCACATTTTTGTAGCCCTTTAAGCATAGTTCCAAATTGCTCTCCAGAATGGTTGGATGAGCTCAAAGTTCTACAAACAATGAATTAGTGTTCTAACTCTCCCACATCCTCTCCAACATTTATCATCTTCCTGTTCTGTCATGTTTGCCAATCTGATAGGTGTGATGTGGTACCTAGGTGTGATGTGGTACCTCAGAGTTGTTTTGATTTGCATCTTTCTAATCAAACGTGATTTAGAGCATTTTTTCATATGATTATAGATATCTTTAATTTCTTCCTCTGAAAATTGCCTGTTCATATCCTTTGACCATTTATCAATTGAGGAATGACTTGTATTGTTGTACATTTGAATCAGTTCTCTACATATTTGAGAAATTAGGCCTTTATTCCTGAGATTAGTTATAAAAATTCTTTCCCAATATACTATTTCCCTCCAAATTTTGGTTGCATTGGTTTTGCTTGTGCAAAAGCTTTTCAGTTTAATGTAATCAAAATTATCTGTCTTGCATTTTCTAATGCTTTCTATCTCTTCTTTAGTCAAAAATTCTTCCCTTCTCCATAAATCTCATAAATATACTACTCCTTACTTCTCCAATTTGTCCATGGTATCAATCTTTATGTCTAGATTGTATACCCATTTGGACTTTATTCTTGTGTACAGTGTCAGGCATGGATCTATGCCTAGTTTCTGCCACAATGTTATCCAGTTTTCCCAACAATTTTTGTCAAACAGTGAGTTCTTATCCCAGAAGCTGAGGTACTTGGGTTTATGAAACAGGAGATTGTTATATTCCTTGCCTACTGTGTCTTGAGTATCTAGCATATTCCACTTGTCTGCTCTTTTGTTTTTTAGCCAGTACCAAGTGGTTTTGATAATTTCTGCTTTATAATACAATTTGAGATCTGGTAGTGCTAGGTCAACTTCCCTAGCATTTCTTTACATTAGGTCCTTTGATATTCTGGACCTTTTGTTCTTCCAGGTGAATTTTGATATTATTTTATCCAGCTCTAGAAAATAATTATCTGATAGTTTAACTGGTATGGCACTAAAAAGGTAAATTAATTTTAAAAGAATTGTCATTTTTATTATATTGACTTGGTCCACCCATGAGCAACTAATGTTTTTTTTACTTACTTAGATCTGACTTTATTTGTGCAAAAAGTGTCTTGTAATTGTGTTCATATATTCCCTGGGTTTGTTTTGGCAGGGAAACTCCCAGATATTTTATAGTGTCTACCCTAGCTTTAAATGGTATTTCTCTATCTATCTCTTGCTGTTAGACTTTGTTGCTACTATATAGGAATGTAGAAGATTTGTGAGGGCTTATTTTGTAACCTGCAACTTTGCCAAAGTTGTTTATTATTTCAAGTACTTTTTTACTTGAATCTCTGGGATTCTCTAAATATATCATCATATCATCTGCAAAGAGTGATAACTTAGTTTCTTCTTTGCCTATTCTTATTCCTTCAATTTCTTTATCCTGTCTAATTGCTACAGCTAACATTTCTAGGACCATATTGAATAATAGTGGTTTCAACCCTGATCTCACTGGAAATACATCTAGATTATCTCCATTGAATATAATGCTTGTTGAAGGTTTTAGGTAGATACTGCTTATTATTTTATTGAAAGGTCCCTTTATCCCTATGTTCTACAGTGTTTTAAATAAGAATGGGTTTTGTATTTTGTCTAAAGCATTTTCTGCATCTATTGAGATAATCATGTGGTTTCTGTTAGTTTTGTTGTTGATATGATCAATAATGCTAATAGTTTTCCTAATATTGAAGCAGCCCTGCATTCCTGGTATGAATGCTACCTGATCATAATGTATTATTCTCATGATAAGATGCTGTATTCATTTTTCTAAAATCTTATCTAAAATTTTTGCATCTATATTCATTAGAGAAATTGGTCTATAATTTTCTTTCTCTGTTTTGTCTCTTCCTGGTTTAGGTCTCAAAACCATATTTGTAAAAAATAAAAAAGAATTTGGGAGGACTCCTTCTTCCCCAATTTTCAAAAACAGTCTATATGGTACTGGAATTAACCGTTCTTTAAATGTTTGATAGGATTCACTTGTAAATCCATCTGGCCCTGGAGATTTTTTCCTAGGGAGTTAATTGATTGCTTGTTCAATTTCTTTTTCTGAGATGGGGTTGTTTAAGTATTTAACTTCTTCTTCTGTTAATCTAGGCAATTTGGATTTTTTAAAATACTCATCCATCTCATTTAGATTGTCGAATTTATGGGCATAAAATTGGGCAAAGTAATTTTTAATTATTGTTTTAATTTCCTCCTCATTGGAGGTAACTTCCCCCTTTCATTTTTGGTATTAGTAATTTGATTTTCTTCTTTTTTTAAATCAAATTGACCAAAGGCTTATCTATTTTATTACTTTTTTCATAAAACTAACTATTGGTTTTATTTATTAATTCAATAGTTTTCTTAATTTCAATTTTATTAATCTCTCCTTTGGTTTTCAGTATTTCTAATTTAATATTTACTTTGGGACTTTCAATTTCTTCTTTTCCTAGCTTTTTCAGCTGCATGCCCAAGTCATTGATCTCCTCTTTCTCTATTTTATTTATGTAGGTATTCAAAGATATAAAACTTCCTGTAAGAACTGCTTTTGCAGTATCCCATAAGATTTGGTAGGTTGTCTCATTATTCTCTTGAATGAAGTTGTTGATTGTTTCTATGATTTCTTCTTTAATCCCCTCCTTCTTTAGGATTAGATTATTTAGTTTCCAATTGATTTTTGGTTTATCTTTCCATGGCCTTTTATTACATATAATTTTTATTGCATAATGATATAATACATTGACTATCTCTGCCTTTCTGTACTGGATTGTGAGGTTTTTATGTCCTAGTACATGGTCAGTTTTTGTATATGTGCCATGTACTGCTGAGAAAAAAGGAATATTCCTTTCTATTCCCATTCAATTTTCTCCAGAGATCTATCATATCTACCTTGTCCAGAGTTTTATTTATCTCCTTAAACTCTTTGTTGTTTATTTTGAGGTTAGATTTATCAAGCTCAAAGACGGAGAGGTTGAGATCCCCCACTAGTATAGTTTTGCTGTGTATTTCTTCCTTCAACTCCCCCCAACCTCTCCTCTATGAATATGTATGCTATACCACTTGGAGCATACATGTTTAGTAATGATATTGCTTCATTGGCTATGGTGCCTTTTAGCAGGACATAGTTTCTTTCCTTTTCTCTTTTGATTAGGTCTATTTCTGCTTTTGCTTTGTCTGGAATTAGGATTGCTGCCCCTGCTTTTCTTACATCAGCTTAAGCACAATATATTCTGCTCCAACCTTTTACTTTTACCCTATGTGTGTACCCCCATTTCAAATGTTTCTTGTAAACAACATATTGTTGGATTATGACTTTTAATCCATTCTGCTATCCATTTCCATTTTATGGGAGAATTAATTCCATTCACATTCACAGTGTATGATTACAGTCTGTGTATTTCCCTCCATCCTCTTTCCCATTGTTTGTGCTTTCAGCACTCCCGTCTCCCTTTCCCTCCTCAATACTTTTCACTTTTCACCACCTCCTCTGCAACCTTCCCTTCCTTCTTTTAGCCCCCCTCCCTTTTACTCCCTTTTACTCTTACTGCTTCTTCCCTCTTTTTAGCGTCCCCTTCCCTTTCTTCCCCCTTCCTCTCCTACTGCCTATGGAGCTAGTTAGAATTTTGTACTTAAGTTTATCGTTCTCTCCTTGAACCAAATCAGATGAAAGTATCTCTCAAACAATGCTCATCTCCCTCCCCTCTTTCCCTCTACTATAATTTTGTACTTCTTCTTGTAATGTAATTTACCATTTTCTGCTTCCTCCTTTTCACACCTGCCATTGTAATCCCTTTTCATGCTTAAATCATACTTTTATCATCACATTATTTACTTTATACCCATTCCCCATATGTATATCCCGTTTATATTTCATAGTACATGTACAGTTCTCAAGATTAACAGGTATCCTCTTCCATTATAGGGAGGTAAACAGTTTTTCCAAATTGAGTAAGAACTTTTTTCCCCCTGGTTTACCTGTTTATACCTTTCTTTAGACTTGCATTTGAAGATTGAATTTTCTATTCAGTTCTGGCGTTCGTGTCAGGAAGTTCAGGAAATTCCTTACTTCATTGAATGATCATCTCCTTGCCTGAGATGTTGTGCTGAACTTTGCTGGGTAGTTGATTCTTGATTGTAGTCTCAGCTCTTTGCCTTACAGAATATTGGATTCCAATCCCTTCAATCTTTTAATGTAGAAGCTACAAGGTCCTGTGTGATCCTGACTGTAGCTCCTTGATATTTGAATGGTTTCTTTCTGGCTGCCTGTAGTATTTTCTCCTTCACTTGATAGTTCTGGAATTTGGCTACAATATTTCTTGGGATTTTTAGTTTGGGATCCCTTTTGGGAGGTGAATGGGGGATTCTTTCAATGACTATTTTGTCCTCTGGATCTAGTACTTTTGGGCAGTTTTCCGTCCATACTGGTTTTTTTTTTTTCATCATGGCTTTCTGGTAGGCCAATTATTCTTAAACTTTCTCTCCTGGATCTATTTTCCATGTCAGTTGTTTTTCCAGTTAGATATTTTACATTTTCTTCTATCTTTTCATTCTTTAGATTTTGTTTGACTGATTCTTGCTGTCTCACTGAGTCATTAGTTTCTACTTGCCCAATTGTAATTTTTATCAAAATGTTTTCTTCTGTTAACTTTTGCATCTCTTTCTTCTTCTGTCCAATTATTCCTTTTAAGTAATTATTTTCTTCAGTTAGTTTTTGAACTTTCTTTTCTATTTGTCCAATTTCCCAGTTAGGTTTTGTGCTTCCTTTTCCATTTGTTCAATTTTTCTTTTTAAAGAGTTGTTCTCTTCATGGAAATCTTTTTTCATACATTTAAAATCATTGGCCAGTTTCTCTTCTATTTCCTTCTTCAGCTGTTCCAGCAGAGCCATTTGTGAATATGAGCAGTTCATAGTCCCTTCTGAAATTTCAGATGGAAGTACAATCTAACTGTTGACCTCTTTGGTATTTGTGTTTTGGTCTTTGTCCCCACAGAAAGATTCTATTGTTTTTTCACCCCTGTTTTTCTTTTTCTTGCTCATAATGGTGATTGTGTGTTGTGGCTTCTGGTTCTTTCAGTTAGAAGCTGCAGAACTTGGTGTTGAGATGATTGGTGTGAAGAAACTAAGGACAGATGTCTTTCTATCTTTTTGTTTTGTATTTCCCCTATCAGTCCTGTGGCTAGCTTGTTAAGCATGGGGGAGGGGTGGTCTGGTCAAGGGAGATCTCCTCAGCTGAGCTGAGGCAAAGACAAGCTCAGAGGTTGGTGATCCCTGCTGCCCTATTGGCTTCCCATTTCTCCTGGAGTGCTGAGGCTTGCCTGGGTCCTAGTGTGAGTTTCTACTCCTCCTGGATCTCCTCTCTTAGCATTGAGACTCACTTGGGCCTTATTGCCAGTTTCCTCCTCCCCTGGGGCTCTTCTCCTAGTGATGAGGCACACCTGGGTCCTAGTGTGAGTTTCCAATGCACTCTGGGGCCCCTGGGGCCCCTCTTCTTCTGGTTTGCCTCTGCCACAGTTGGAGGAATACCCCTTAGCTATTTTCCTAGCCTCAGGTGTTATGAGACTGTTTGCCCCCTTGGCTATTCCCACTGATCAGGATTTTTCTGGGGAAATATTTTATGGTTCTTTCAAACCATAAAAGTTATAAAGGAGGTCATCAAGGAGGGAGTAGAGAGCATTTAATGATCACTCTGCTATCCTGGCCCCCTGAAGTTCAAGTAGGTGACTTACAGAAGTTTAATCTGTGGGCTGAAAGTCTCAGGAGCTGCTGTGGCTGATATCTGGGGTTCAGCAGTTGTCACTCATTCAGCTCCACTGGTCTCTCACCCTGGGCTGCTGCTCTGCCATTCCTTTTGCTGCTGCCTCAGGCCTCCTTGGGGCCCTCCTGCTCAGCTGCGCTGGACGTGCTGCACTGCGTGCTGTGGGCTCACTCCTGTGGAACAGATCCTTCTTGTCGACCTTCCAGTCTGTCCTGCACTGTGAATCTGCCATAGTCTGTCTCCCATTGGATTCTGCACCTCCAAAGTTTGGTCAGATTCTCTCCTTAGAGGTATCTGAAGGAGTTTGTTTAAGAGCTTCTCTGAGTTGTTGTTCTCACTCAGCCATCTTGCCTCAGCCTATCACCTGTATCTATTTTAAGTGTTCTTTGTATTCTAAAATGAGAGGAGAATAGGGTTATTATTCAGCTCTGTCAGTTGGGCACTGTGTAATTTGGTGCTGATCAAAATATAGACTATTGTTTCAAGTTTCCATAACTTTGACTGTTGGAATGCACTCCCTTATCACTTCTACTTCTGGGAATGCCTGGATTGTTTTGTTAACCCTCTTACAACCAAGTTTGCTCACTGCTGTATGTAGAATGTGATTGGATTGGTGAAGAGAATGATGGCTCAATATTATAGATCTGTATGAAGGGTAGAACTGGGTACTGAGAAGTAGAATGAGAGAGAGTAAGAGCTAGAGTGAGAAGAAGAGAAGGAAGAAAGGAAGGAAGGAAGGAAGGAAGGAAGGAAGGAAGGAAGGAAGGAAGGAAGGAAGGAAGGAAGGAAGGAAGGGAGAAAAGTAGGAAGGAAGGGAGAAAAGTAGAAAGCAAGGGAGTGATGGATAAAGGAGGAGTCAATGGCTCAAATTGTCCCTAATTTCCAGTTTTCTTCCCTGGAGAATGATAGCGATTTTCCCCTGAAATCAAGGACTCTTAATTTGTTGAGTTTAATACTTTTGGGGTTATGAGTGTTATCAGTCCCTGACTCCATTGCTGTTTCCTGATGTCTGTTCTTTAGAATTAAGCTTCTTATGCAGCAATGCTTTCTTGAGTGCATGTACTACTCATGTATCCAGCCAGATCAGTTTAAGCAGGAGATAGCTCTGTTTCATTGAATGAACTGTATTAATGAGTTTCAAACATCAGGCTGTCTTAATGATTATTACTCTAATCCTATGTCTTTATCAATGTAATATGCTTTTCCAAAATTCCATTTATTAGAATATTTTTTTTTGTTGTCTCTAGTCCTTGGGTCTGGCTGAGCAGTGTGGTTCTTGATTTACTTCGGTGGTCACATAATAATATGGAGTTAGTTGAAATTGGAATTTTTGGAGCTTGACCTCTATTTGTGGGGACATTTTGTCCATCTCTCAAAGTTGTTATTGTTGTTGTATTGTTTTATTTTTACTTTTTTAGTGACTATTAGCAGTTCAGCTATTTATAATCTCTTGCAAAATCAATAATTGTGCAACAAATTCTTGTATTTTTGGTTGCTGTATAATAAAAAGAGGTAACATAGGGCAATGACAGAAGGAACCAATCTTCCCATTATTTCTCATTATCCAAAACTGTTAGTCTCCTTGAGATTTTGTATGTTCTGGTTCCTATCTCTGTCACACAGTTGAGATTTCACCCCTTAACCTAGTCTCTGGAAATTTTTTTCCTTGTCCATTTGAGTCCTGGATCATAGCAGCAGTGGAGGCAATACAAATTATACCCACAGTCCTGTTCAGTTCAGTCTACTTCACAGAAACCTAGAAGTTTGTATTTGATGGTACCTGCAATTTGCAGATGTCCACAAGTCTGGTTTTTCTGAGAACCATATATCTTTTCAGCCACCTTCATTGTGATTAGGACGTGTGAATCTCAAGGGCCAAAGGGAGAAGCAGCAAAATATCAGTTTACTTATATTTCTTTCCCTGTCCCTTTATCTTGTCATAATGACTTTCTGCCTATTACAAATAAATGAACATTCTTTAAGACTTCTGGTGATGGAAGGATCTTATGTGTGGAAGGATCAGTAGAAATGCCTTTGCTAAAATCTCTTTATTCACATCATCATTAATCCTGAAACCAAAGGAAAAACAAAACTTATTGAGATAAAGTGTAAGGCATCTTATGGAGATACAAATGGATCACCTGTAATATACAATAATGCATTAATTATTCTTCACTTTTGTTATACAACTAGTTCATTTTTTTGTGATCATATTTTGGTGGCATCTTTTTTTTTTATTGAATCTCCTTCTAATTCCTTGTACTTTATGCACTACAACATTCTCATGCATACTGTTTAACTTCACATTATTGCCCTTTGAATGATCTTCAACTTCCAGTCTTCAGAAATTGTGATTTTCCATTACTTGCAAGCTTGTGGCATTCCATTGACTTGATGTTTATGACTAGAATAATATCAAGAACAGTGCTGGGAAGGACAAATCACAAAATGAATTGAGATTTGTGAAAAAAATGTTAAGAATGAAAAGAAGGGCTTTTAAAGCTATATTGATATCAAGAAAAAAGGTTGGCAAATAAATCTGCTATTTGGGTTAGATGGGATAATGATTAGGTGACAAAAAAAGCAGAACTTCTCTACTCCTATTATGCTTATCTTTTCTCTACAATCCAGAGCTATTGTCAGACTGGGTGGGCTGGGAAGAATAGAAATTCAAGAGGGAATTGAAATCAAACCAATAGAATAGTTCACTGTGCTAGTGAAGTCCAATTCAACTCAGATGAATGGGAATCTAGAATGTTGAAACTGGTTTATGTGATGGCTATACTGATGCCAGTGATGTTTGAGGAATTTGGGATAACTGAAGAAGTTAAAAAAAAGACTAGAGATGAAAACATGTTGCCTCAGTTTCTTAACAAGATAAAAGGTGGATTGAATAAACTGTAGAACAGTGAGCATTACCTTTATTTCTAGAATAATTGTAGGATGGAGTACTATAAGGCAAATGGTTTACACAATTTAAATAAGAATCAACAATTACTAAGAATCAGTAAGGGTTCACTGTTGAAAAGATCCCTGCACTTATAGTTCAAAAACTTGGGTTCAAATCTATGCCTTGCCAAGCTCTGTGACTCTGGGCAAGTTGCGTAAGTTCTTGGGCTTTCAAGTTCTTTATCTGTAAAATATAAGACATGATCCAGATGATCACTAAGGACTCCTTTGTGTCTAGCAATCCAGTAATCAAAGCAAAGGCAAATTAACCTTATTCCCACTGTGACAATATTGCTAGATCAGGTGAGACCTTAGATATAGTATACCTGGAACTTATCAAGGCATCTGGCAAAAGTTCTCATTCTATACTTGTGAACAAGATAGAAATATATGGGTGTAGTTTAAGGGATTTGGAATTTGGTGCATTCCAGAAATTAGTAAGTAATGATTAATGGATGCATATGGAACTGGAAATAATCTCTGTTGGTGTGTGACAGGGCTCTGTACTTGTCTCTGTTCTGTTCATTTTTTTTATTAATGATTTAGATGAAGGCATTGATATCAAATTTTCAGGTGACACAAAGCTGGAAGGGATAATTAAGGAGTTGGATGACAGAATTGGGTTCGAAGAGGAGCTCAACAAGGTATAATGATGGACCAAATCTAATAAGATGAAATTTAATAGGAATAAATGTAGAATCCTACACATGGGTTTAAAAAATCAATTATGCCATTACAGAATGGGGGAGACATAACTAGAGAGCAGTTTATGTGAAAGAGACCCGAGGGTTTTAGTGGAAAACAAGATCAATAGAAATCAGCAGTATGATGTGGCAGCCAAAAACAGTAATGCTGTCATAATCTGTTGTGATAGACATAGGGCCAAGAAAAAGAGGAAGTGATAGCTCTACTATATGCTGTCCTGAACATGAAACTTTTTAGAATATGGGCTTTAGTTCTGGAAAAGTCATTAATAAAGATGAAGGTGTACAGTTAAAATAATATGTATAGTGAGGGAACTGGAAATCATGTGATATGGGAATCATTTGAAGGAAAAGAAGATAGAATAGATTTTAAAAATGGATCTGATCATGTCACTCCCCTACTCAATAAATTCCACATGACTCCCCATTATTTATAGGATTAATAAAACTCCTCCGTTTAGCTTTAAAAGCTCTTAGCACCCTGTTTCTAATCTATTTTTCCAGCATCATTTTTCATTACTATGTCTGTAGTCCTATGGAAATTGGGACAAACTATTATCCTTTCTTACATGACACTCTTATTTACTTCCTCCATGTTTTGACCTTAAAATCTTAGTACTTAATCTCTATCTGGCCTAGTTTCCTCATCTGCAAAAGGTGATGATGGTAGCATTTATCTATCAGGACACTGTGAGGATCAAATGAGATCATATTTGTAAAGCCCTTAGAACAATGACTATCATGTATCAAGAGCTTAATAAATATTCATTTGCTCTCTCTCTTTCTTTATAATGATCGTCTCCCATGCCTGGAATGAGCCCCATCCTCAGCTCTGCATCATGGAAATTCTCTCTTCCTTGATGCTACAGCTCAAGCACCACTTTGTACATTAAATATTTTCTTCTCTCTCTTTAACTCATACTTTTACTTCTCAAAGCATTTTTTATTCGACCTCTGTATATGTATATACTTACATATGTACATTTATATACATATATATGTATTTATACTCATACATGTCAATATTCTTTATATGCTCATACTCAGAATGGACATTGTGGCATAATAGTTAATAATTAAAAAGTCAGCCTTAGAATTAGGAAGTCCTATTCTCAGATTTCACCTTTAACATACACAGGTTGTATGACCTTGGACAAATCTCTTAACCCTCAGAACTCTAGGCAACAATAATTTGCAGACGAAGAGTCAACTGCAGTGATAGAGTTTCCTCATCTAAGAATTTACTTCATTAATGAAATCATAGATGAAATCCCTATTCCTATCCTTTTATTTATCTTTTCATTGTCTTCCCTAAGAGATTGTGTTAATTCTTTGAGAGTACGTATTCTTTCATTCATTGCCTTTGTATCCTCAGCATCTGTCATAGAGCCTGGCACACCTCATTTAATAAATGTTCATTGATTGATTGTGGCAGGTCAAGAAGAGGAAAAAATACTTTCAAATCAGGGAATATGATTTTGGTCTTAATCTTTGGAATGATTATCATAGGAGAGAGGGTCTGGGAAGAAAGCAAAAAAAATGTCTAAAGTTTTATCTATTTGTTCCCATTGGATAGGACTAGAACCAATGTATGCAGGATAATCTCAGTTACATAAGAAGGCATTGTTATCTATATGTTTATACATATATAGAAAGAGAGAGAAAGAAAGAAAAAAGAGACAAAGACAGAAAAATAGAGAGAGCTATTCAGTAATGGAATGAACCATTTTGTTACTTGAAAAATAATGAGTTCACCATCTCTCCTGTTCTTCAAACTAAAACCTGTATGATGATACTTGAAGATGTGATAGAGAGAATTCCTGCATCATTTGAGAATTGGATTACATGATCTCTAAGCTTCCTTCCAAGTCCAAGATTCTGAGTCTATAAATGAAAATTTAGAAAAAAATCGTCATATTTTCATTTAGGAAACATAGTATCCTATGACTT
The DNA here is from genome assembly GCF_028372415.1 of Notamacropus eugenii. NCBI lineage: Eukaryota > Metazoa > Chordata > Mammalia > Diprotodontia > Macropodidae > Notamacropus > Notamacropus eugenii. The sequence goes on from NC_092872.1 coordinate 626,675,315, forward strand.
TAATGTAGAAATCCTACCACCCTATGGCATAGTCTTCCTGAACACAGGATTATCTTAGTGCCATGATACAGCATCAGAATGGCACTTTGCTTTGAATAAAATCTATATTTTGGAACATAATTATTCAGTGATACTAACTTCTTCCTCAAATGTTCTTAATTATTACCATAGGATTTTTCCCTATTCAATCTAATCAGATTAACCAAAACAAATTTGAAGCTTGTTCATACATACTCAATCAATATGCATTTATTAAATACTACTATGTGCCAGGAAATGTGGTAAGCACTGAAGCTATGAAAATAAAAGTGAAACAGTTGCTCCCCTCAAGAAATTTGTATTTTAATGACCATGTACACATATACACATACATGGACATAGCCATATATGTAGCTGTGTATAAAAACATTTAAAAAAACCTTTAAAGCAAAATTTATATATTTATATATATATATACATATATATATCTACATCTGTGTATCTGTATTCAAATGTTAATAGATACAAAATACAAAGTAGAAGTAAAAAACTCAGCAGGAAATGCACTATATTTGAGTGGGGGAGAGGGAAGGAAAGACCTCCTACAGAAGGTAATTTGAGCTGAATTTTTAAGGAAACTAGGGATTCTAAGAAACTCAGATAATGAAATCCAACATTCCAGCTGTGTAGAGGAGTCAGGGAAAAGGAGTAGAGACCGGAGATGAAGCATGGTCAGAGAAGTCCAGTAAGTGAGGCAGTATGATCATAGCACTTATGGAAGGGAGTAATATGTAGGAAGACTGGAAAAGAAGGGAGGACCAAGGTCATTAAGAGTTTTAAATGCCTAATAGAATAAACTTGCTTGTAATTAATTTGTAGTATATGCAAAAACAAAATCTATTGACCAATGTCCTCTGTAAGTCCTTATAGCAGTTAATTCATAATTAGGAGTACCTGTTATGTAGAAAGCACCCTATGGATATTAAACCAGATTTCATTATACTGAATTAGTAGACCTTTCACTTCAAAAATATCCTCTGCTTCTGCATTATCAAAACATTAAACAATTGGAATTAGAGGATTTTTATTTATTTTTATTTATGTTTTTAACTTGTGTGTATGTTTAATCAGATGGAGTTTTAAAGCAGCTCCAGCTTGAGTGGTGTTTGCCTTTGTTTTCATCCAACAGGATGAAGAATCATTCTCACATTGTACAGGATGTGAAGTAGAGTCATGAGGCTGTGAATGAGCTGAAATCAGACAGTTCTGAGCAAAGCAACCATATGGGAAGTCATAAGCCAGCACTCCAGGGGAGATAAAATCAATATTCTTTACTTAAGTAAGCAGATTATTCCTCAATGAAGAAAAATGGACTGTCTAATATGTTGCCATACAGAAATACAACCAATAATTGATACCTACTGTACAGCAAAATGAATCTGGTCTAAAGAGAAAAAATTGAGAGTGGTTGGATTTCCAGTAGGTGCAAAACAGTGGATTCTGTTTCCACCTGGATAATCAAAACTCGAACTCACCTGATTCTTTTTAAATCAGCCTCAAGTCATTTAAAAAAATAGAACAAACTTTTTCATTTATAATGCCTTTCTAGTACAGTCACTCAGAGAAACCACACATTCTTGAAATCTGCAATTAACAACCTATCATTATACAAGTTGAAAAGAAAGATCCTAGTCAGGACTCTCTCTACTTTTCAGATTTTAGGTGCCCAGGAAAAGAGATGTTATAGTGTCATGATCATTGGAATTTGGAGTCAGAAATAATGGGTTCAAGTCCTGGAACTGTTGCTTAGTAATTATGACCTTGGGGCACATTCCTTAAACTCTCTGAGTTTCCTTTCTTTATCTGTAAGTTGAAAATATTGCAAGAGGTCATCTTTAAGACACTTTCTAACTCAAAAATTTGTGATCTCATGAAGCCAAAGAATAAATTAATTCTGATGGTGTCTATGAGAGTATGCTTTCTTATTGAGAAATTTCTTTTAAACTCCCATATTTCGAATAAGTTGAATGTATAGTTACACATCACTTTTTCTTATAAAGCTTCATAATATGTACAACTCTGGGACATGGAAATGGAAGGGTCTTCAGACATCATCTAGCCCAATCCCTTCACTTTTCAGAGGAGGCCACTGAAACCCAGAAGTATAGAGCAACTTGCCTAAATGTCACACCAATTAATACGTGACAGAGCCTAGATTTAAGCCCCAGTTGTTAGCTTCCAGATGAAAAAGACTTTCTATTATACCATGCCACCTGATTCTCAGTATTAGTATCAATTTTCAGATGAAGAAACTGACTTAGAGAGGTGATTTGGCAATGAGATACCACAGCTGATCTCTTTATTCCAAGTTTTGTGCTTTCCCCAGCAAATAAAATGTCTTTCTATGTGTGTTGGCTTCAGATCACAAATATGGACCAAAGACAAAATTTATATACTTGCGGTCTTTAAGAACTTCCTTTAAAAGTAATTTTAGAAAAGCAATTGTTTCAGTCAAGTAACAATATATGCCAAGTGAGTACTTTAAAGTTCTGATGTTTTTTTCTTTCCCCAAACTGGTTAGACTTGAGACCAGGAAGAGAACAGTATATTTAAAATAAAGAAAGAATATAAACGCAAATTGGTAGCACTTTTCGATTATTTGCATGACTCCTTTAAAAATGATAATTTGTGCAAGTATTTTCTGCCCAAAACTGCCAGGGTTGGAGAGGTGAAGAGAGAGAGATAGTAATGGTGACAGTGATTAAAAACAAAGAAGTGATATCTCATACTTCCTTGAGAAAACAAAGGAAATCAAATCAGCAGGGTTGTTTTTGTCACTCAGACAAGCAATTTAGCAGCCTGACTATTTGTAAATTGTGGGTAAGGAAAATGAAAAAAAAAAATTCAAATTCAAGTAATAAAAGTAAGTCACTCAAAACACTCTTTCAGATATCATATGCATCATTTTGTATGCTGCTGCATGTTTTAAGACATGGGATATTAGGTACTAGAAGAAAATGAGCTCCTAATGTCTTTAAAGCAATAAGGATAAGAAGAGATTGAACCCTGTGCTTTGAGTGTCTGTATGTGTATATAAACTCTCTTCTTTCCTAATGTATTGCCTCTAACAGGAGAGAAGGGGAAAAAGGGGGAGATCAGGAGAAATTAGGATTGGAAGAAGTCAAGATAGAGAAGGGAACAGGCACACAAAAAAATGAAAGGTAGGGAAAAAAAGTAGGGAAGGAAAAACATTCTTTATTTCACTTGACTATATGTGTTTGTTACAAGGCATTTGTTTTTCTTCCTTTTGGGAGGAGGTAGGAAGGTGAGGGGAGATAGAGAGGAGTAAGAAAAGGAGGAGAAAAGGGGGATCATTGAGGTATCTTTTTAACACATAGAAGAAAACAGAAAAAAGGTCAGAAAGCAACACAAGTATTATAGTTTTGAAAGCTTTTGGTAAATGTATGTAACTAAAAAGAAAAACCATGTGTTGTCATTGTTCGTTCTTTGTTTTCAAAGAGTATCGATTACATCACAGGGAGATGTCCTGATTTCCAGGTGAACTGGATTTAAGTGAGACAGAGTTAACCAAAGTTCTTAACCTCTCTCTCTTCCAGTCATCAAAATCCAATGGCAAAAAAATAGTCAAAACCACTGGTGATATTGCCCAGGATGCAGTGTCTTTGATGTCTAACCAAGCTCTAAGTGCACCATAGCACCTGCTTTAGCTGTCCTCATGACCATTGTAACGCATATCCTCCCCCTGTTCCACAGACAAGCTCACCAGTATGTCTGAGGTCTGTCAGTTACCCTTAACCTGGTTTAGCCCCTCTACTGAGGTAGTGTTCCCAGTGTGTGGCCTCTGTGCTTGCCACAGTTTATTTGAGCCACAAGTGACATTTGAGGAAAGGTGGACACCAAAGGTGGATGAGCAGCCCTACAAAGGGTTCAGCAAGCCCTCATTCCAGAGAAGGTAGTCTTCCCCGAACACCCCATACACCACCCTCCCAACCCCCCCAAAAAGTGAAAATAAAGAAAAGTAAGGTGTACATAATAGAGCTTTTCAGTTTTATGGGTAATTCTTTTCTATTCTATGTATATGGAAATCCACACATTTAAGTTCAGAATAAAAAATAGTATAATTCACTAATAGTTTATGAAACTCCCATAAAGAGAAAGATTTATTTATTCCAATTCCCCCAAAACTCTAAATCTTTCTTCTTGTTGGTACTCCCACCTCTGATGCAGAAAAAAATCCTCTTAAATTCCTTATGTGTGAACTTTACCCCCACCTCTGCCACAAGTCACCTGACTTAAAGCACCTGAATCCACTGGACAAAGAGACAACCAAAAGAAAAATCCTTTTGAATTAGAAAATCAGAGAACTCTCAATCCTACCTTCTCTCAGGACCCTTCCCACCCAAACCCCATGTTCCTCCTCCAGGAACAAAAAATATTTCACAGACGTCCTGGGACTCATCCAGATACATGCTCCCACTGCTCCCCACCCTACCTTACCTTTTTCTCACAAGTCATAGATCTCCACTCAATCTATTTACATGAAAAAAGGCAAGGATCCTGAAAAAAAAAAATGTTCCCTTTTGTCAGCTTTCAAAAACCAGCATTTATTTAGTGCCTACTATGTTCCAGGCACCTGTTTTAGACTATTTAAATCCAGGAATGAGAAGGGAGAGCCAAGAGAGAATTGTGGGTAAGTGGGTAGGCGGCAGGTAACATAACTGCTTTGGATCTGATGCAAAGGGGACTAAAATTTATCTGGAATGGGTTCTGAGTATAGAGAGGGTGCTTCTCAGTCCTCAGCTTTCTTTACCTTTTTGTTGTATTCACCTCCTTCATATTCTGTCCTCTAGGTTTCACAGCTGCTCCTTCTAGCATTGTTTTGCTGATTTTATTTTGCCCCATGTCATACTTACTAATATCTCTGTCCTGGCCTCTCTTCTCTTTGATCTATATTAGCATACTTGGACACATCATCGACATCCAGAGGTTTAATTATCATCTCTATGCAGAAGATTTCCACATATTTCTAGTCTCTCTCTTGAACTATGGTCATGCATGTCCAAATGATTTTTGCACATCTCCCAAGGCATCTCAAATACAATAAGTTTTTCCTCTTAAGCCCTCCTGTCTTATGAACTTTCCTATTACTATTGAGAGCACCACAATCCTCCCAGACACCCAAGTTTTCAACACTGATGTCATCCTTGATTCACCACTCTCATTCATCCTATGAATGCTATCTATTGCTAGAGCTTGTTTCTAGTTCTACAACCTCTCTCATAGACAGAAAGAATGAGTGAGAGAGAGACAGAGACAAGGACAGAGAGACAGAGACAGAAAGAGACAGATAGATAGATACATATACATGCGTACATATATATATATATGTTAATATAGCCACAAACTATCACTTCTCCCCTAGATTATTGTAATAACTTTCTAACAAGTTTTCCTCACCTTAACTCTTCCTATTCCAATCAATACTACACTCAGCTACTAAAGTAATTTTTTGAAAGCATAGGTCTTTCCATGATATTCCCCTCTCCATTGAGTTTCAGTGGCTTCTTATTACTTCCAGCATCAAATAAAAAGTCTTCTATTTGTTATTTAAAGCTCTTCATAACATTGCTTCTTTCTACATTCCCAGTCTTCTTACATGTTTATTCCCTTTCATGCTCTCCATGATTCAGTAATACTAACTTGATTGCTTTCCCTCTTACACAAGACTCCATCTCTCCCCTCTAGTCTAACTATGCTTTCAATAATTTCCTTCCTCACCTCTCTCTCTTAGGTTCCCTACATTTCTTCAAGTTTCCTTCAAGTCTTAGATCTCGTATATTTTTCAGGTGTACTTTCCCAATTCCTAGAATTTCTTGAGCCTCCTGTTCTGAGATTACCTCCCATTTAGTCTGTATATATCTCATACCTCTATTGAGTTATTTATGTTATCTCTCCCAGTAGAATGTGAGCTTGTTGAGGGAAGGATCAGTGTTTATATTTTGATTTCCCAATACTTATATATGCCTAGCATAGAGTAAGTGTTTAACAAGATTTTAGCTTTTAAAATTTGATTAACCCAGGCTAATGAATCCTATATTCCACTTCATTTGGATGTAGAAAAAGCTCACTCCCTGACTTCAGGCAAGCAGAAATAATGAGAATGATGAGCAGACATTTTAAGGACTGATAGTACAAAGCCTTAGAGAGATGACAACTTTCTGCTAAGGAAATAATGCAAGACAAGGGAAAGCAAACTGATGATTGATAAAAAATGGAATCCTGTGGACTGTGAAGACAGTATGAAGCACTAACAAGAAACTCCAGAATGACTCAAAAGAGAAATGAAAACAATGAAAAAATAGAAATAAATATAACTCAGATCTTAGATCTCTCAATGAATATATTAAAATCTAAATTAGCAGATTGGAAAAAAAAATCCATGATACTGAGTTTAACTAAAGAAGAAAAAAGGAAGATGAACATTTCTGAAACACAAAAATATTGAAAAGGAGGAAAATCTGGAAGAAGAGACTATAAAGGAAATAATATTAAAAACCTTAATTCTATGTAAGTCAAAGTGAGAGAGTGTGTGAAGAGGTAACTTTGGTCCTAGATATCTTTCAGGTAAATATGACAAATAAAAATACCTTAACACCACAGTATATGTAATAATATGAGAAACCTAGAAGTTCTAAATAGAAACAATAACATACCAACAAAGAGAATGCACAGGCTAACTGGGCTTTGGAAAGACAGGAAGGAAGAAGCCTGCACTTACAGTGGGAAGGAAATTAAAATAACATAAGATTGGGGGAGGAGCCAAGATGGTAGAGTAGAAAGATACACATATGCTAGCTCCTAACCCACAGCCCATAAAATACCTGTAAAGAAGAACTCTCAACAAATTCTGGAGCAGGAGAAGCCACAGAACAACAGAGTGGAGGAGATTTCTGTTCCAGAGAGACCTGAAAAACTAAGAGGAAAGATCTGTCGCGAACCGGTTCCAGAGCGCAGCCCAGCCCTGCCTCAGCCGCACAGCACCAAGAGGAGCAGATCCGAGCAGGCTTCAGGGGCAGAATCTCCAGCAACTGTGCAGGTCCCTCCACCCACAGGCACCAAAGGTCAGTGAGAGGGTCTTTTCAGCTTGCCAAGAGGGGAGTGGGGTGTCTCCATAATTCAGGCCCCTTTCAGAGGCAGCACTGGAGCAGCAGCAGACAGGGACTCCTAAAGCAGGCAGGAGCTCAGATCCATTGTTGAAGGTCTCCCCATAAACCCCCTGAGGGAACTAAGCCCCATGTGGAGGCCCTGCACCCAACCTGAGCAGCTGAACTTAATCTCACACTGAATAGCAGCCCTGCCCCCAACAAAAGCCCTGAGGTTGGGAAGCAGCATTTGAATCTCAGACCCCAAGAGCTGGCTGGGCAGAATTGGAGGCAAGGTGAGTGTGGAGAGGAAACTCAGAAGTCAAATAACTGGAAAATGTCCAGAAAAGGGAAAAAAAATACAACCATAGAAGGTTACTTTCTTGGTGAACAGGTATCTCCTCCCTTCCTTTCAGATGAGGAAGAACAATGCTTACCATCAGGGAAAGACACATAAGTCAAGGCTTCTGTATCCCAAACATCCAAAATAAATATTCAATGGGCTCAGGCCATGGAAGAGCTCAAAAAGGATTTTAAAAATCAAGTTAGAGAGGTGGAGGAAAAACTGGGAAGAGAAACGAGAGAGATGCAAGAAAAGCATAAAAAGCAGGTCAACACCTTGCTAAAGGAGACCCAAAAAAATGCTGAAGAAAGTAACACCTTGAAAAATAGGCTAACTGAATTGGCAAAAGAGGTTCAAAAAGCCAATGAGGAGAAGAATGCTTTATAAAGGAGAATTAGCCAAATGGAAAAGGAGGTTCAAAAGCTCAATGAAGAAAATAGTTTTTTTTTAAATTAGAATGGAACAGATGGAGGCTGATGACTTTATAAGAAACCAAAAAATCACAAAAACAAAACCAAAAGAATGAAAAAATGGAAGATAATGTGAAATATCTCATTGGAAAAACAACTGACCTAGAAAATAGATCCAGGAGAGACAATTTAAGAACTATGGGACTACCTAAAAGCCATGATCAAAAAAAAAAAAAAAAGAGCCTAGACATCATCTTTCATGAAATTATCAAGAAAAACTGCCCTGATATTCTAGAACCAGAGGGTAAAATAAATATTCAAGGAATCCACCAATCACTGCCTGAAAGAGATCCAAAAAGAGAAACTCCTAGGAACATTGTGGCCAAATTCCAGAGTTCCCTGGTCAAGGAGAAAATACTGCAAGCAGCTAGAAAGAAACAATTCAAGTATTGTGGAAATACAATCAGGATAACACAGGATCTAGCAGCTTCTACATTAAGGGATCGAAGGACATGGAATAGGATATTCCAGAAGTCAAAGGAACTAGGACTAAACCCAAGAATCACCTACCCAGAAAAACTGAGTGTAATACTTGAGGGGAAAAAATGATCTTTCAATGAAATAGAGGACTTTCAAGCATTCCTGATGAAAAGACCAGAGCTGAAAAGAAAATTTGACTTTCAAACACAAGAATGAAGAGGAGCATAAAAAGGTAAACAGCAAAGAGAAGTCATAAGGGACTTACTAAAGTTGAACTGCTTACATTCCTACTTTGAAAGAAAATATTTATAACTCTTGAAACTTTTCATTATCTGGGTAGTTGGTGGTATTACACACACACACACACACACACACACACACACACACCACACAGCACAGAGTGAATTGAATAGGATGGGATCATATCTTAAAAAAATGAAATTAAGGGATGAGAGAGAAATATATTGGGAGGAGAAAGGGAGAAATGGAATGGAGCAAATTATCTCTCATAAAAGAGACAAGCAAAAGACTTTTTAGTGGAGGGAAAAAGAGGGGAGGTGAGAGAAAAACATGAAGTTTACTCTCATCACATTCCACTAAAGGAAGGAATAAAATGCACACTCATTTTGGTATGAAAACCTATCTTACAATACAGGAAAGTGGGGGAGAAGGGGATAAGCAGCGTGGGGGGGATGATGGAAGGGAGGGCAATGAGAGGAGGGAGCAATCTGAAGTCAACACTCTTGGGGAGGGACAGGATCAAAAGAGAGAATAGAAGCAATGGGGGGCAGGGTAAGATGGAGGGAAATATAGTTAGTTTTACACAACACGACTATTATGGACGTCATTTGGAAAACTACACAGATTTGGCCTATATTGAATTGCTTGCCTTCTCAAAGAGATTGGTGGGGAGGGAGGGATGAAGAGAAGTTGGAACTCAAAGTTATAGGAATAACTGTCAAGTACTGTTCTTGCTACTAGGAAATAAGAAATACAGGTAATAGGGTATAGAAAGTTATCTGGCCCTACAGGACAAAAGAGAAGATGGGGACAAGGGAAGAGAGGGATGATAGAAGAGAGGGCAGATTGGTGATAGGTGAGATTAGAATGTTCGGTGTTTGGGGGTGGGGGAGGGGAAAAAGGCGAGAAAATTTGGAACCCAAAATTTTGTGAAAATGAATGTTAAAAGTTAAATAAATAAATTAAAAAGAAAGATAAAAAATAATAGTATAAAATTAATGCTAAGACACAAGAAATTACCAAAATGATTTAATAGCATTTACTAAAGTATAGGGACTTTATGTCACCCCAAAGGAAAAACCCTGTAAATGTGAGCATAGTCTTCAATTAAAAATATAAATATTCAACACGAATGAAGCATTTTAGATAAATGCAATAAACAGAACCTAAACAACAATAACAATAACAAAAATACACGTAGATCATTCAACTTGCAAATACCCAAAGCAAGAGGAATATGAGAAAGGAAAATAATTATTACCACCAAGGAAAGAATAAGCAATGGCACAAATTAACTCATGCATGAAGGTTATTAAACATACAGATAGACTTACCTAATAGTTAACAAAAATAGGGGAGGGAATAGAAACATGAAGGAATAAAAAGAACATATTGAGAAAGTTGTGTTAATGGTGGTTAAAGAAAGAAGAAAACTGAAGACAGAAGAGCAGAATTAAAGCATCATGTACTAAACACCATAACACCCCCTCCCCCTAAAGGTTAATGTGTTCCATGGGAAATAGAAAAAAAATGAGTGAGTTCAAACTGGAGATATGAGAATCAGGGGATAAATAAAAAGAATTGCCAGAAACTATTATATATAGCTAGAAGCCCCCTCAACCCTCCAAAATATGACTTCAAATTAGGGGTTTATCTACAAAAATACAAAATACCTACAAGAATACTAAATAGAATTCCTAAAAAATTCAGTTTCACAGTGCAAAAGTAAACTTGTTACAAAGGAGTAATTGAAGTGCTGCTGGAATTATCCTTGTTTAGATAAATTTACAGAGGAACTCTATCTGAAAAAAACTAATACCCAAATTCCACAAATTATTGTAAAAATTGAGAATGTTTTCTTAATTTTCAAAAAAATAAGGAAAAATGATAATTATTGTATTAATGCTAAACAAGGAAAGGAAAAGCAAAGAAAAATATACAGAGTACAATCTGATTAATGACTATTGACTCAAAAATTTAAAATATTATCCTAGAAAAAAGATCAGATGAATTGATTTTTAAAAATCATGAATATCTTCAATATTGACTTATTTCAAAAATGAAATTATTACTCAAAATTAGAAAAGTAATTAACATAGTATTTAAAAAAAACTAAAATCCCATTCAATAGAGCAGAAAAAGTCTTTGAAAATAATTGCACTGATCTGTGGTGAAAATCACATAAAGCGCAGCCTTACATTTGTATAATATCATTACATTTTGTATTTAAAACCCATTGTTATTATAACATTCAAAAGGAAGAGTTTTCTCAATATATACAGAAATAAAGCAAGTATGTCCCTATCTTTCACTATATTATAACACAATTCTCAAAGCGCTAGTAATTACAATAAGTCAAGAAAAAAAATTATTAAAGGCATAAAGAGGTAAAATGGGCAAAAAACTCTATTTGGTCATGATATTGCTTCTCACTCAGAGAATTCTAAGGAATTTTCACATACATTAGTTGAAAAAATTAATAGCTTCAGCAAGGTAATAAGAAGCAGAATAAATCCAAAATTAGCAATAATATTTTTATACTCCAATAACAAAATACTTTTTACATTTTATTTTATTTATTTTAAGTTTTCAACATTCATTTCCACAAAATTTTGAGTTCTAAATTTTCTCCCTATCTCTCCCCTCCCCCTGCCCCAGAACACCTTGCATTCTGATTACCCCTTCCACCAATCTGCCTTCCTTTCTAATAGCCCTCCATTTCCTTATCCCCTTCTTCTCTCTTGTCCTGTAGAACAAGATAAATTTCTATACTCCATTACCTGTATTTCTTATTTTCCAGTTGTACACAAAAACAATTCTCAACATTTGTTCCTAAGCCTTTGAGTTTCAACTTCTCTTCCCTCCTCCCTCCCCACCCATCCTCAATGAGAAGGCAAGCAATTCAGTTTTGCAAATGAATTCCATAATAGTCATGTTGTTTAAGACTAACTATATTTCCCTCCATCCTATCCTGCCCCCCATTTCTTCTATTCTCTCTTTTGACCTTGTCCCTCCCCAAGAGTGTTTACTTCTAATTGTTCCCTCCTCCAATTTGCCCTCCCTTCCATCATCCCCCCACCTTGCTTATTCCCTTCTCTCCTACTTTCCCTTAGTATAAGATAGGTTTTCACACCAAATTGAGTGTGCATGTTATTCCTTCCTTGAGCCAAATGTAATGAGAGTAAGCTTTACTTTTTCCTTCTCACCTCCCCCGTTCCCCCTACTTTGAAAAAGCTTTTTCTTGCTTCTTTTATGACAGATATTTTGCCCAATTCCATTTCTCCCCTTCTTCTCCCAATATATTCCTCTCATCCCTTAATTTTATTTTTTAGATATGATCCCTTGCTATTTAACTCACCCTGTGCTCTCTGTCTTTCTGTCTCTGTCTCTGTCTCTCTGTCTCCCTCTCTCTCTCTTTCTATATACATGTGTATATATATATATATATATATATATATATATATATATATATATATATATGTGTGTGTGTGTGTGTGTGTGTGTGTGTGTGTGTGTGTGTGTGTAATCCCTCCAAGTACCCAGATATTGAGAAAAGTTTCAAGAGTTACAAATATTATCTTTCCATGTAGGAATGTAAACAGTTCAACTTTAGTAAGCCCCTTGTGATTTCTCTTTTCTGTTTACCTTTTCATGCTTCTCTTGATTCTTGTGTTTGAAAGTCAAATTTTCTTTTCAGCTCTAGTCTTTTCATCAAGAATGCTTGAAAGTCCTCTATTTCATTGAAAGATCATTTTTTCCCCTCAAGTATTACACTCAGTTTTACTGGGTAAGTGATTCTTGGTTTTAATTCTAGATCCTTTGACTTCTGGAATATCATATTCTAAGCCCTTCAATCCCTTAATGTAGAAGCTGCTAGATCTTGTGTTATCTGGATTGCATTTCTACAATACTGGAATTGTTTTTTTCTAACTGCTTGTAATATTTGTTCTTGACCTGGGAACTCTGGAATTTGGCTACAATATTCCTAGGAGTTTCTCTTTTTGGATCTCTTTCAGGCAGTGATTGGTGGATTCCTTGAATACTTATTTTGCCCTCTGGTTCTAGAATATCAGGGCAATTTTCCTTGATAATTTCATGAAAGATGGTGTCTAGGCTCTTTTCTTGATCATGGCGTTCAGGTAGTCCCATAATTTTTAAATTGTCTCTCCTGGATCTATTTTCCAGGTCAGTTGTTTTTCCAATGAGATATTTCACATTATCTTCCATTTTTTCATTCTTTTCATTTTGTTTTTTAATTTCTTGGTTTCTCATAAAGTCATTCGCTTCCATCTACTCCATTCTAATTTTTAAAGAACTATTTTCTTCAGTGAGCTTTTGAACCTTCTTTTCCATTTGGCTAATTCTGCTTTTTAAAGCATTCTTCTCCTTACTGGCTTTTTATGCATTTTTTGCCATTTGAGTTAGTCTGTTTTTAAAGGTATTATTTTTTTCAGCATTTTTGGGGGTCTCCTTTAACAAGTCATTGACTTGCTTTTCATGATTTTCTTGCATCTCTCTCATTTCTTTTCCCAATTTTTCCTCCACTTCTCTTACTTTATTTTCAAAATCCTTTTTGAGCTCTTCCATGGCCTGAGATCATTGCATATTTATTTTGGAGGTTTTGGATGCAGAAGCCTTGGTTTTTATGTCTTTCCCTGATGGTAAGCGTTGTTCTTTCTCATGTGAAAGGATGGGAGAAAATACCTGTTCACCAAGAAAGTAATTTTTTTCCATTTTTTGGACATTTTCCCAAGCAGTTACTTGACTTTTGGGTCCTTTGTCAAGAGTAGGGTATATATACTCTAGGGACCTATAAGTTCTTGATTCCTCCAAAATGGCACAATCAAAGGAGAGGAATTTACTCCTCAAGGGCCTCCAGCACTGCCATGCCAACACTCCTCCTTACCCCAGGACCATGCTCAGGGCTGAGATTCAGATCAGCTGCTCAATTCTCCCAGGGGCTTTAAGTTTAGGGTTCCAACAATGTATGCTGGCTACTGCCTGCCATGTCCACCACTAATGCAGCCACTGCTGCCCACTGCTGCTGCTGCTGCCTCCCTGCCTCCTGGGTCCAGGACTAGGGGAGGACCTCGCTCCCTTGTCACCAAGGTGAAAAAGTTTCTCATTGGCCTTTGAAGCTGCTTTTAGTGTTTGTGTGTCGAAGGATCTGAGAACCCCCACTGAGGCTGAGGATTCCACCCCCAAGGCCTACTCCAGGCCTGCTCCTCCCAGTGCCACAAAGCTAAAGCTAGGCTGCACTTTACTCTGAGTCAGGTGTGACAGACCTTTTCTATCAGGCTTCCAGGTCTCCTGGGGCTGGAAATCTCCTCCACTTCATCATTCTGTGGCTTCTGCTGCTGTAGAATTTGTTGGGAGTCATTTTTTATAGGTACTTTATGGGCTGTGAGGGAAGAGCTAGTGTATGTGCATCTTTCTACTCTGCCATCTTGGCTCCACCCCCCAATAACAAAATTCTTAAAAAATAATAGAAAGAGAAATCTCTTTTTAAATAATTGCAAAATATCTCAGAGTGAATCATCAAAAGCACATCTAATACCTATATAGATACAATTACAAAATATTAATTAGAGAAATAAAGAAAAAAAACATGATTGGAGCCATTTTCAGTGTTCATGGTTGGGTTATTCCAACATAAAAAAATGACAATGCTAAGGAAAATAGTTACACATTTAGTGCCATAGCAATCAAACTATTCAGCTCATATTTTATAAGACACTGCATAATAATTTTCTAAAAAATGAAAGAACAAAAACTCTAGAATATCAAGTGACACAACTAGAAAAAAATGAGGACTACTTCAAAATATTTACATTCTAGTTTTTTTTTTTAATCCAAATTCTTAAATTATCTTACAAAGAGTAAGCAGAAGGGTAATTAGGAGCATAGGGCCTGACATCAGAAGAAGCTGAGTTCAAATTTGGCCTTAGATACTTGCAAACTGTGTGACCCTGGGCAAGTTATTTAACACTGATTAACTTAAAAAAATGGTAATCATTATGTACTTGAAAAACAGAAAAGTAGATCAATGCCACAAAAAAATATAGACTGTATCAAGGGAAAAAAATTGAATTCAACCACCTATGGTACAGTAGACTAAAATAATGTTTAGGAAAGAACTTGCTATTTAACAAGAATTATTGGCAAATTGGAATGCAATCTGAGAAAAATTAAGTTTATACCAACATCTTACACTCTATACCACAATATTCTTAAAATGGATATATGACCTGAATGTAAAATGTTATTAATTTTTAAAGTGCAGAGGAGAGCAGGATCAGTTATTTCCATAGCTATGGCTAGAAGATGAATTTTAACCAAAGAAGAGATTGAAGCAATTACAAAATAAAATAAAATAAATTCTGTGGTTTCAAGTCACACTTGGAACGTTGGAAAACATGCCAAAAAAAGGAAATAATCAGGCTTGGAAATAATGGGTCTGTTGCAGCCTGTTTCTACTGGTTCCCAAGAGCTGATTGTTAAAGTTTCAGACTGAACATTGGCACCTGGGAAATTGGCAAATGCTAAAAAGCAAGGTTTGATTTATTGTTTTGTTGAATATCTAGACTTAAGAAGTGATGGAGAAAAAAGCAAATTAAATTTGTGTCATGGATTTTTTTGTTGAAAATCAATTGCTAAACAATTATGAGCATACTATGACTTGGAAGTGTTCTAGAAAGGTAGGAACACTAATGCACTGTATTTGCAGTCATGGAAAGCAATTTGGAATTATGCAAAGAATGAGGCTAAAATATCTGTACCTTTGATACACATGTTACGCTGCTAGGTATAGACCCTGAGGATTATCTTTCATAATGGAAAAAGGGTGGAGATCATCAATACAAAAATGACTAAGAAAACATAAGAACGGATAAAAATGAATCAGAACTTGGAAAATAGCCCCAGTGATAATACTACAATGTGAATGGAAAGAATAATAACAAAGCAATTGAAACTGAATCCTGAGAAATTATAATGAAATGAACTTTGCCTCAAGGAAGAGATGTGATAAGGCAGTTAGGGGGCACAAATGGACAGAACGCTGAGCTGAGAATCAGGAAGTCTTGATTTAAAATCTGTTTGCAGATTCTAACTAGCTATGTGGTCCTGACATGTCAATTAACCTCTGTTTGCCTCAGTTTACTCATCTACAAAATGGGGATAATAATTGAAACCTCCCATATTTTTGTGAAGATCACACTAAATAATATTTGTAAAGCACTTAGTATTGTTGCTGGCACATAGGAAGTGCTGAATAAATGCTTCTTTCCTTTCTCCCTCCTTTGAGATATTGGGAACTTTGAGGGTGGAACACTAGAAAATAGATGTTTTTTGATATGTTGGTTAGTTATATTCAAAACTTTCTCCCCTTATTTTTCTCTTTGTTAAAAAAAGAAAAATAGCTTTCTGGGAAAGAGAAAAAAATACACTGGAAATTTGGATGATATAAAAATTGTTTCTGTGGGGTCAAAGTACAGCATTTCCAACTTTGGCTGATTAGACCCAATGAAGTTGGAAGGCTCTACCAAAGATCAGACACAAATAACACACATGAACATTTAGATTGGAGATGCCTCTCACTTTGCACATCTCACATGTCCCTTGAAGTACTGCAATTTTGCTTTGCTTGTAGAACACAGTGCCCTCTTTGATATGGAGATGCCATGCTGGGCCAGTGTCTCCAGTGACATGCAACTGATTTAAAGTTCTTCAGAGAGACCTTGAATGTGTCCTTGTATCACTTCTTCGGAATTCCATGTGAGGAATAGCCTTGGGTGAGTTTTCCACAAAATACTCTTTTAAGCAAACTTATATTTAATATTGGAATAATGTGGACAACCCATAGTAATTGTGCTCTCCATAGCAGAGTTTGAATGCTTAGCAATTTGGATCTAGAAAGTTCCTCAGAGTCTAGAATCTTATATTGCCAGGTGATCTTCAGAATTTTCCTAGATCAGTTCAAATGGAAATGATTCAGTTTCTGGCATAGAACTGGTATATTGTCCAGGTTCCACAGGCATTCAATGGCTCAATAAACCTTCAGTGCAGTTTAATACCTCGTCTCCTACACTTCTTTTGAAGCCTCCCAAACACTGAACTACTTCTGGCAATGAAGATGTCAACCTCATCATCTATGTGTACATCTCTGGAAAGTACACTGTTAAGGTAAATTAACTTATCCACAGCATTCAAAAGTTCTCCATTTGCTGTAAGTGATGGTTTCACGTATAGATGATGAGTTTCTGACTGGTCTGTTTTCATGGTATTAATTATTAGGCCAAAATTAGCACAAGCAACTGAGAAGCTATACGTACGTTGTTTCATCTCAGCTTCAGACATTGCATTGAGTGCACAATCATCTACAAACAAAAACTTGTGCACCAACTCTCCCTCTACTTTAGTTTTAGCTTTATAGTCTTCTCAAGTTAAATAATTTATTGTCAATATGGTAGCAGTCCTTCATGCCATTTTCATCTTTATTGAAAGCATCTGACAACATTGAGGAAAACTTCATACTAAAAAGCTTGGTGGCAAGCACATAGCCCTGTTTGACTCCGTTGATGATGGGAAGGTGTGAGAGTATAATCCATTATCCAGAACCTGTATAAGCATGCAGCCATGAAACTGGCATACAATACTGATGAACTTCTCCAGGCAACTGAATTTTGCCAACATTTTCCACAAGCCTTCAGAACTGACAGTATCAAACACCTTGGTCAGATCAAGCAACATTGTGTACAGACCTCTGTTATGCTGGTCTCATTTTTCCTGGAGTTGTCAGCAGCAAAGACCATATCAAATATTCCTCTGCCCTTTCTGAAGCCATGCTAGCTCAACATACCTGTAGAGCTGTCTCACAATAAGAGCTATTCATCTTTCAGGTCTATTGGATTTCATGTTGTTCATAAGCATGAGCACATTCCATGTACTGATAATGAGTGGAATTATCTTTTGCAAAAATTTTTGTATATATTTTTGTGTTTTGACCATAGGGTGGGATCCTCACCTGCTGTGGTTAGCAGGCCAGAGTTGCATGAAGATGACAATTTTTGAGTAAATTTTCTAACCCCTTCCTCATTCTAGGAGATATGCAGTGTGGTCCTTCCAAAAGGTTTGCTCAGATATCCAGGGGGCTGTCAAGTCCCACTGGTGCTTCAGACTAGTGAGAAGATGATCCTATAGCTTGGGCCACCTGGGTGCAAGGTTGTAGTTACAGCTCCCATTATATTCATGTCTGCTACTTTGACACTTGTCTGTTGCCACAGGACTTGAAGGTAGCTAAAATGGTAAAATGGTACAGTTGTTGTCTTTTTATTTGGGGTTAAATTCCATTTAAGTGAAGCAGAATTGTGATAGTAGTGGTCCTTACTCTGTCTTCCAGAGTCATCAAAGTCCAGGGGCAAGACAAAGTCAATATGACTGGTGATGGCCTGTGATACAGTGGATGACCTTGGTTTCTTTGATGTTTAAGCACCCTCTAATTGCTCCACAGAACCTGTTTCAGCTGCCTTCATGGCTGTTGGCACAAATTGTTCTCATTTATCCATTCTGCCTGGGGGCAGTCTTCAAATATATGGGGTAGACATTCCCCCATCCAACTTGCCAAAGAATTTGAGATCTCTCATTTACCCTTAATCTGGTTTATCATGGTGTTGCTGTGCATGCTGCAGCTTCTTGGAGTCACAGGTGAGAACTGCGTGAATCAGGCAGATAGCAAAGGTGGAAAGCAGTCCTCACATTAGAGGGAGTAGTTTTTCCTGAATACTCTCTGCACTCCTGATATAAAGTATGTTGATAATAAATATATTTAAGAAGAAAACATATTTCAGGATCATCTCAATACCATGGTGTTGCATTATAGGAGAATTTCTGTGGATTAGGGTGTATTTAAAGCTATAATAGAAGTGGAAAAACATGATGTAATGGAAAGGGCAATGGCATCAGAGCAGGAGACTGGATTGAAATCCAACCTTGTCTATTTATAATTTGTGTGACATCGGAAGAGTCACCTAACTCTGGGAATTCAGTGTCTTCATCTATAAAGAGACTTGGGCTGTATGAGCCCTTATTTTCCTTCTGGTATTATATCTAGTCTCTAAACTCAAGGAAATAAAGGAAAGAAGGAACAGAAGGGCTAAGAGAACTATCCTGGGGTGATTTCAGATTGTTATTGTGTGGTAGAAAAATATTATTTCCAAGGACTGTGATTTCACCCATGTGGATGCTCTCTCTGCTGACAGAGATTACAATATTCTCCAAACCTTAGCAGAGTTTTCATGAGATCTCTTGGTTATCAGCCTTCTGCTGATTAGTGTCTTAGTTCTTAACCAAACTAGACCTTGAGTGAAAAACACATGGCTCATAATAAAGCAGATGCCTGCCCACAATCCTCCCCACAGTCAAATCATCGTGTAAGTCCACTATACATTTTAAGGAACAGCTAGGGAATCTCTAGTTATCAGAAAGAGAACAGCGACCAAAAAAAATCTTCCCGTGTTCACATATTTTATCTCAGGTGGAAAGTTGGTGATATTAAGCACAAAAATTTTGGCTCCACACTCATTTACAATTCAGTAACATTGGCAAAGAAAGTTGGATTGAAGAAGGTCTCTGGAAAAGCACCAGGGGAAGCTGAGCACTCCTCATAAATGTATCAGATTGTACTTATGAGAAGAAATGTTAGCTAATGATTGTAAAACTTGGGTGTCAAAGACATTAGGGAATAAAGAAAAATGGGGGGAAGTCTCATTTTCTTTTGAGTACAGGTGCCCAGGGAAAAGGGGGGAAAATAACCACAAAATTGTTTTGGATTCAACTACCCCTGCTTACTTTCTAACCCTCTGATTTAGCTTATCTGAAATGATAATCAAAAGCCAAATCAAAACTACAGTATTTCCTCTCAAATGTGAAACTAGGAGAGCTAGTGAAATTGACACAGAGAAGGCATGCTTCACTCATCCCATTTCTTCTTCAGGATCCCGGTACGTGTGGCCCATGGCTTTTGACACAGATTCATAGTTTGGCAGCTTGAAAATGTGCTAAATCTTTTGGAGGAGACCTATCTTGTGGAAAACATCTTATTGCTCAAGTTCCAGGCAGCCTCTACAGCAGCCCCATTACAAGTATGAATAAGGCTGGGCTTTCTGGTTCTGGGCAAATCACCACTGAGTGTGGCTGGCACTGTTTGCCTGGCAAAATGCAGCTCAGGTGTTGTAAACTATTTGTCAAGAATTTTTGGCTTATGGCTACAGTGCTCTAAGTGAGAGTCACGGGTTTTCTTCTTTCCAGATCTCTAAGATGCTTGTTTTACAGATAGGTGTATCAATGGTGTATGGTACAGGAACATGATGGAGTGAAGATTACTGTAAGGTGTTTCAATGTGATACATTTAAAAAAAAATCTGATTTTGGAAATTTCCAAATAGCAAGTATGCAATTAAGAATAGAACACAGGTGTTCTGTCTTGCCATTCAGGTAGCTTGAACTTTAGAATCTTGGAATTTCTACTGAATTATAAGAAAAAAACTCACAAAAACAAACAAACAAACAAAAGAAACCTGGATTTGAAGCAGTGATGACAAGAAATGGCCTTCAAAAGTCTTGAAAACCAAATTAACTGGAAACATGGGAATCTCAAAATTGATTTAAGTCCAACCTTAAAAAAATGAAGCAAAGTATATATGCAGTTATATATGTTTCTATACCTATATATACACATACATAGATTCACACACACATATAATTCTATAATTAGGTGTATGTTTCTCTTTGCCAATTTTGGCCTGTTAAATGGACTAATCTCTCTCTCTGTCTCTCTCTCTCTCTGTCTCTGTCTCATACACACACCCACACACAAACGTGTATGTGTGGGGTTGTCTCTGTGTATGTGTGTGTGTGTGTGTGTGTGTGTGTGTGTGCATGTGTGTGCAACGGCTAATCATTTAGGTGGCACAACTAGACATCTAGAGTGCTGGACCTGAAGTTAGCAAGAGGAATTAACATCCTGCCTCAAATACATTTAAGCCGTGTGTCTTAGGCACAAGAATCCCAGGATTCCTGTGAAGATCAAATGACATAGTATTTCTAAAGTGCTTTGCAAACTTAAGAGCACTATATAAATGCTAAAACTATATATATACATATATTTGTACATATACACACATATATATGTACATGTATATTTATTTATATGGAAGAGAGAGGGAGAGGAAGGAAGGGAGGACTGGAGAAAGTGGGGCCTAAAATCAAGTGTTCCTTTCTTTCAGTTGGTCTAAATTTTGACGTTCCTTCCCCCATTGCCTTGGCCTAATGGTAGTGAAAATTCATCAGTACCAGTTACAAACTCACTTCCTTAAGCCTTTGTTATGACTACGAAATACCTGTACCTTTTAAGCATACTGCATTTTTTTTTAACTTAGGATTTCCTTTTTAATCACCAGCATAAGAACACCACATCCCTTTGGTCACTAAGCATCTGAATTATTGAAGATTAGCGTGGCATATATAAGAAGAGGGGTTTGATGTAGCCAGAGCAAGGAGCGGATAGTCTCTGCTCACATGGTAGTAAAGTCCTTCCAGAGGTAACAGGGTCCTTTTCCACAATATGAAAAGACCCATTAATCACCACCCAAGGGGGAAAGTCAGTGTGTCAATGAATCTCTGAAACATTAAAATACTAGGAAGGCTCTGGCTAATGAACTGGAATGAAGCACCAGAATAAGAACCTGAAGTGGATTTCATAGGATTCTTCTTCCTTAGTGTTAACTCACCCATAGGCGTGCTTCAGCATGCTCCTTAATTTTGGCCCACTCCTCTCTCTTAATTTTTGATAAGAGCTGTCTTGATTAGCTATATAATAATAACAATAACAATATTGATACATTAAAAGAATGACTTCTTCACAACAACACTGTAAGGCAGATAAATGTTGGCATTATTACATCCATTTTACAGATCAGTTGTTGAGTGATATGCCCAAAGTCACACAACTAGCACTGATAGTTAGGATTTGCACCCAGGTTTTTGGAGTCCAGTTCCAATACTCATTCCATCATACCACTATATATGTAGAGTATGGTCATGTTTTCAGGGTCAGGACATTTACTTCAGCTCATAGGACATTAACTTAATAGACCTAAAGAAACTTAGAGACAAAATCAAAGAGTATTCTAATTTTTTAAATGAAGTAACTGGAGCTCAGTGCTAAGAAATGATTTGCTTAAGGTTCCATAGCTTCAGATTTAAACACAGGTACTTTGATTCCCAATCCAAGGATCTTTCCATTACACGAGGGTGTCCCAATGCAATTCAATTCAATTGGATTCAATTCAATTCAGCAACCAAAATAATCAACAATATTGTTTATTAGGAGCAGTATCTACTTTTAGACATTGGTGGAGATTGGAAATTTACACAAGAAATGGTATTCTCATTGATCTTAGCCCAGGAAGGAAAATGAGAGATTATTTGTTGTGGTCTAGACCTGTGCCTTCATTGATGTTGGTATATTCACAATGTGGAAATTTCCTTCATAGATAAAACTAAGCCATGATGTACTGGAGATAGTTGGCTAGTGAGAGCCAATTGTTAAATTTTCAGCGTGACCATTTATACCTTTGAAATCAGCAAATGCTGCAAAATCAGAGCTTGACTTATTATTTTGCTGATTGTCTATACTTAAGAGAGTGATGGAAAGAATGTTAATATTCTATACACTTTCTGCTTGCCCCTCATCACCACCAAGCACCTGAGAGCCAGTTGTTAAGCATTTACCAGCTCACCTCTGTGCATAACTGTCCACTAAGAAGTTAAGTGAGTTGTTAGCACCACACACACTGCTTGTGTCAGAGGTAAGATTTAAACTCAGGTCTATCTGGCTCCAAGTTCATTCGTCTCTCTACTATCATACATAAGCACAGCTAATCATAATATATAATGCTCCCTGATGATTAAATTAAAAGGGGTGAAAAGCAAGCCCTATGAAGGACAAAAGAGTGAAAGGTTATTATTCCCATTGGACTTCGGAGAATGCTTCATGGAGCTTAAGTAAGATAAAATGTTATTTTAAGTATTGTGGACAAGTCCTAGCAGAAACCAATAGCTATGTATGGTTTATGCATGAGGAAGAGATTCTACTGTTATTGTTTCTCTTTATGAAGCATAAACTATAAATGGGGTACCACATGGGATAGAAAGGTAGTCCCAGCTCTGCCAGGGCATAGAATCATCCTGCCAGGGTTGAACTGAATGGGGCCTCTCCCCAGGGTGCTCCAAGACAACAAATAGCTTTGATGCAATTTAGTCTGACAATGCAATTTGAGCCCTACTCAGAGCCAATTCAAATCTTCTTTGTCACATGTCAACTCAATGGGGACAATCTGACTTTAGTCTCTTCATCTCTTCCTTTGGGATGTGCTAAATTCATTCCCCTCAGAATCTTCTCTAAGGATAAAGATGGGAGGTTGGTGTATGCAGCTAAGAGAAGTACCAAGGGTCCTTCTATTTCAATAGAGTGCCTGCCTCAAAAATATTAGAAATTGTGGCTTCTGTCTGAATCACTTTGCTGCTTTCTTGACTTCAGAGTCTTGATGTGTTATTTCTGCTACAAATTTTTTTTATTCCTACATTTTCTAATTAATTTTCAGTTAAATTATTCATCCCTTGTGTAATAAGCTCCTTTTATTGAGGCAAGACAAGACAGGGCCCTTCCAGCTAAAATCATGATTCTGACTTGACTTATGGGCTGGTGCTCTTGGTTTCTTTAAAAGCAAATTCTATTTCTCCACAGACATCTATATCTGTATTTGGGATGCTGTCTGAAAGAGCTTTATTATTGCAGTGTGTTGCTGACAAGTAAGGCACTAATGCCATCTGTTGTAATGGAGAGTAAGATTTACTGCTAGAGATAGTGAACTAATAGAGAATATGAGGCAACCAGATGGTGACAAGAGTTCCAGGCTCTCACCATTGGGTACCAGAAACAAAACAGGATATGGATTCAAAGGACCTGAGTTCAAATCCTGTCACTTTTCTTAGGAAAGTAACTACCTCTTTGGGTCTCAGTTTCCCTAACTGTAAAATAAGGACTTAAAAAAGCTATATTGCTGAGACAGTCCCTTACATTTCTAAACATATGATCTTCTTAATTATCAGTAATTCCAGGCATCACAATTATTTTGCCATGATGGGAAATATTAACCTATTAAAACTAAAGTGGCTCCTAGATACGTTAGCAGCTAGGTGGCACAGTAGATAGTGTGCTGGGCCTGAAGTCCAGAAAACTTGACTTCAAATCTTACCTCAATCAGTTACCAACTGTATGATCCTGGATAAGTAATTAACTTCTGTCTGTCTCAGTTTCCTCTACTGTAAAATGCAGTTATTAATAGCACCTACCTCTCAGTATTGTTATGAAGATGTTTGTGAAGTGTTTAGCATTGTTGAGGGCACTTACTAAACCCTTATTCCCTTTTCTGTTCTCCTTCTCCCAGCTCAGTGTCCTACATAAGTTCATAGCTATTCAAAAATGTTTCCTGCTAAGGAGGGCAATGTTCTGGGACCCCATTTCTCTGAATTCAAAGAAAAAAGAATTAGTTATTGCTATCTAGCCCCAGTGTAGCTTCTTACAAAGAGGATGATTCCTATTGTTTTATGCATAGGAGCAGCAAGACAGGATCTGAGATCTGACAGCATGACAGGATTTTGACCGCAGAGGATGTCTTCATGCTATGTACTCTCAGGGTAACCCCAAAGAAATGGGAAATGCTCAGTGATTTGGGCAGAATGTTTATTGTATCTCACTGACTTCCTGTCCCCAAGACTCAATGGAACTCAGAGAAGCTCTTCTCCAAATGGATAAACCTTCTCCCCCCCCCCCCCCCCCTTTTGGATGGTCTCTAGTCATAGGAATCTTTAGATAAGCTATAGGATAACTCAAAAGTTATCATCAAATCTACAGTTTGTAATCTTGAACCCTGAGGTAAGGCTGTAGATTCATGCTGGGTGTTGGAATCACAACTTGGACGGCAGCTCAGAGAGGAGAGAACCCAGTGCATTCCTGAGCCAGCATTCTCTCTACAACAAGAAGGACTCCACTTGAAGCTCTTCAATAGTGGGGAGCTTATCACCTACTGAGCCACTTTG
Organism: Notamacropus eugenii; assembly: GCF_028372415.1. Taxonomy (NCBI): domain Eukaryota; kingdom Metazoa; phylum Chordata; class Mammalia; order Diprotodontia; family Macropodidae; genus Notamacropus; species Notamacropus eugenii. The sequence continues at coordinate 626,700,090 of NC_092872.1, forward strand.
GGGCAACTCTCCATTGTCAGTAAATTCTTCCCCTTCTCGTGAAGTCTCTTTCTAAACAAGCTCTACTCATTATTTTTAATTCTGCACTCTTAGAGAAAGGGAGAAAAAAAGGAAGCTTAATCCTAGTTCCATATTACTATCCTTTAAATACTTTAATGCAGCTACGTCACCCTTAATATTATTTTTTGTTGTTATTGTTTGGTTTTCTTCAGGGTAAATATCTCTAGTTCCTTGAACTGATCCTCAAATAGCAAGATATTAAGATCCTTAAATTATCTTGATCACCTCCTTTTGTTTCTGGAGAGGTTCAAGTTTGTGAATATACTTCCTAAAATGTAAACTTAACACAACACTTCAAATTTAGTTTAATCATAGCACAATATAGCAGGGCAACCATTTCCATCTTTCTGGACATTATGCATCTATAAATAAGGCATAAGATACCAATAATTCTTGTTATGTTGTTGATCCACATTAAACTTATAGTTTGAAAATTCCAAGGCCATTTTCACATAATAGTTTGTCTTTATTTTAATTGTTGAAATTCTCTTCTGAGCCTTTGGAGGAACTTGCATTTATCCCTAATATATTTTTGAGAAGAATGTGGTGTAGTGGAGAGGGTACTGAATTTGAAGAGAGGAAGTTCTGAATTCAAATTCCCCATCAGACACTTAAGGACTGTCTAACAGTGGGCACATCACTTTACCTTTCTGTGCCTCAGCTTCCTCTTTTTTTCTTCAATCAATAATAGTGATTATTTTCAATCACATGTAAAGGTGTTTTCAACATTCATTTTTTAAAAGATTTTTAGCTACAATTTTTTCTTTCCCCCTTCACTTCTACCTCCCCAAGAAAGCAAGCAATCTTATATAGGTCATACTTGTAAAATCATGTTAAACATATTTCCATGTTAGTCATGTTGTGCAAAAAGAATCAGAACAAAAGGGTAAAACCACAAGGAAGAAGAAATAAAAAGCAAAAATAACATGAAAATAGTATACATTGGTCTGTGTTCAGACTCCATAGTTCTTTCTCTGGATGTGGTAAACATTTTCCATCATGAGTCTTTTGGAACTGTCTTTGATCATTGTATTGTTGAGGAGAGCAAAATCTATCCTAGTTGCTCATAGCACAATGTAGCTGTTACTGTGTACAATATTCTCCTGGTTCTACTTACTACAGTCTTTCCAGGTTTTTCTGAAATCTGCCTGCTCATCATTGCTTATAGCTCAATATCATCCCATTACATTCATATACCACAACTTATAAAATCAGTCCCCAGTTGATGGGGATCCCCTCAATTTCCAATTCTTTGTCACCCCAAAAAGAGCTGCTATAAATATATTTTTGTACATGTGGGTCCTTTTATTCCCCTTTTTATGATCTCTTTGTGATATAGTCCAAGTAGTGGCACAGCTGGATCAAAGGGTATGCACAGTATGATTGGGCTTTGGGCATAGGCCCAAATTGATCTCCAGAATGGTTAGATAGGTTTACAACTCCACCAACAATACATTCATATTCCAGTTTTCCCACATCTCCAACATTTATCATTTTCCCTTTCCTTGTCAGTCAATCTTATAGATGTGAGGTGGTACTTGAATTTGCATTTCTTAAATCAGTAGTGATTTAGAGCATTTTTATCTAACCATAGATAGTTTTAATTTCTTTATCTGAAAACTGCCTGTTTATAACCTTTAAATGTTTATCAATTGGGAAATAACTTGGATTCTAATAAATTTGACTTAGTTCTCTACATATTTGAGAAATGAAGCTTTTTATCAGAAACACAGGTTGCAAAAAATGTTTCCCAGTATTCTACTTTCTTTCTAATCTTGATTGCATTGGTTTTGTTTGTTCAAACACTTTTTAATTTAAGGCAATCAAAATTATCCATTTTGCTTTTCATAATTTCTTCCCATCTCTATAGATCTGGAAGGTAAACTATTTCTTACTCTCCTAATTTGCTTATGATATCACCCTTTATGTCTAAAACATGTACCCATTTTCACCTTATCTTGACATAGGGTATGAAATGTTGGTCTATACTTAATTCCTGCCAAACTATTTTCCAGTTTTTTCCAGAAAGTTTTGTCAAATAGTGAGTTCCTATCCCAGAAGATAGAGTCTTTGGGTTTATCAAACAGTAGGCTACTATAGTTATTGACTACTGTGTCTTGTGTACTTAACCTATTCCACTGATCCTCCACTCTATTTCTTAGTCAGTGTCAAGTAGTTTTGATGATTGATGCTTCATATTTGGTATGACTAGTCTACTTTCTTTTGCATTTTTAAAATTAATTCCCTTGGTATTCTGGACCTTTGGTTCTTCTAGGTGAATTTTATTTTTATTTTTTCTAGCTCTATAGTTTGATTGGTATGGTGCTAAATAAGTAAATTAATTTAGGTAGAATTGTCATTTTTTATTATGTTAGCTTGGCCTACCCATGAGCAACTGATACTTTTTCCAATTGTTTAGATCTGACTTTATTTGTGTGATCTTGGCAAGTAGACTCCCAAATATTTTATAACATCTACAGTTATGTTAAATGGAATTTCTTATTCTATCTCGTGCTTCTGGGCTGTTTTGGTAATCTATAGAAATGCTGATGGTTTGTGTTAGTGTACTTTATATCTTGCAACTTTGCTGAAGTTAATTATTTCAAGCAGTTTTTTTAGTTGATTCTCTAGCATCTCTAAATACAGCATCATGTCATGTGCACAGTGATAGTTTTATTTCTTGTTTGCCTATTTTAATTCGTTTGATTTCTTTTTCTCCTCTTCTTGCTAAAGCCAACATTTCTAGTACAATATTGAATAATAGTGGTGATAATGGACATCCTTGTTTCACCCCTGATCTTATTGGGAAAGCTTCTAGCTTATCCCTTTTACATAAATGCTTGCTGATGGTTTTACATAGATACTATTTATTTTAAGGAAAACTCTATTCATATGGTCTTAGTGTGTTTAATAGGAACTGGTGATGTATTTTGTCTAGAGCTTTTTTTGTATCTATTGAGATAATCATATGATTTCCATTAGTTTTGTTATTGATTCAATTTCCTCTTATATAAAATGAGGGGGTCGGACTCAATGACCTCCAAATTCCCTTCCAGCTCTACATTTATGCTCCTAATTCCATTTTATTAGATTTGGCCCATGTTTTAACTTGGTAAAACTATTTGATTTTAATATTTTTACTTATCATATAAATTACCCTTTCCAATTTCCTGTCACCTGTAAATTTGATAAATATGCCATCTTTATTTTCTTTCAATTCATTGATTAAAATGTTGAATAGAAAATGGCAAAGGATAATTGCCTGTGCTATTCCACTAGAGAGTTCCCTCAGGCTAGTATCAATTCTGAGTTATTATTCTTTGGGTCTGGTCATTTAAACAGTAATTGAGACTCGTACTGGTTCAAAGAGAGTACAGATTAGGGCATGCCAAATTGTTCATCTGAGTTTTAGAAAGCTTTATCTGAAAGGCACCATAGAAACTTTTGCCAGCAAATAGTCAATGTAAGCAATCAAAGACCCAAAGGCAAATGTTGAATCCAGGGTAGACAGCTTGAGATCAATTCATTAGGTCGCTATATAAATAATACAGTCAACAGAAGAGTAGAAGTGATACTCTGGTCTTTGAGATGACACTGAGATCCCGAGGAGAGGCAGTGTGGTATAGTGAAAAGATACTTGAGTTTGAAGTTAGATAATCTGGGTTAAAATTTTAACTCTACCTCTTTACATTTATACCCTTAGAGTCCTCATCTGCAAAACTCAGAGGTTGAAGTAGATGATTTCTAGTTATACAATCATTTGAGAATGATGTGGAGTAGTGAGGTAGAGACCTGGATTTAGTGCCAAATGTGTACTTTAACCAAAGAGATTGCTAACTTGAGGAGTTGTTTTTGTTTGTCTCATATTTTCTAATAGGACCAATAAGATTACAGGGCAATATCTTGACTTGTGTGTGGACTGGATTTAAGTGAGACAGAGTTGTACAAATTCATCAGCCTCACTATCTCTTCCAGAGTCATTGAAGTCCAGTGGAAAGACAAAACTCAAGATGACTGGATGCATTGGATGACCTTGGTGTCTTTGAGATCTTACAAATGTCTCAGAGCTTCACGGTCTGCTTCAGCTGCCTTCATGAGTGTTGGAACAAATTGTTCTAATCCACCCATTCTGCCAGGGAAAATCTTCACATACTGGGGTAGACACCCTGCTAACTTGAGGAGTACTTCAAAATCAATTCAATTTTACAAAGATTCATTTAACAACTGCTATGTGCAAGTCATCATGCTAGGCTGGCATAGACCCTGCCCTTAAAAAGTCTAAATCGTATGGGGGTAATGAAGTGACCTATATGCAGATAAGTAAAGACAAAACACATACAAAGTTTGTACAAAGGGTAAAATATTAACTAGCACCTCCAAATCCTGGGCTCAAGAAACCATGTTTTTTCTTGTTCTTTAGGATTTTTCCAAAATATCAGAAACTCTTTCATTATTTATGCCTCTACCACATGTTTGTGAGAGTAAATTTTCAGAAAATTTCCAAATACAGTTTGTCTTTATAGATGGGGGTAAGAGCTAGTTTAAGTGTCCCAGTGGCCCTTGGACCTCTTCATGTGTTAGTGAGCATGACTTTTATACTCTACCAAACATGTATACTTTGTTTTGCTCGCTAATTCTAAATTCAGAATGTAACTGGTTTCAGAAATATTTAGATGGAGTGATACGCAAGTGAATTTGAATACAATCCCCAACATGAATTCACACAATGCAATGTATACACTTTAAAACAATTAAATATAATGCAATATTGCATGACAAATATTTACTAAGGGCCTATACTTCACAGAGCAGTGTTTGATTGCTAGGAGAAATAAGAGTTTAGATGATCATGACTTGACACTTGCCTTCCTGAGGCTTACTGTTAATTATATAGAAAAAAAAAGTAAACACAGAGAATTACATACACAATACATATATTACAGACCTGTAAAACAAAGTGTTTTTTGAAGTCTAGGGGAAAAGATCATTATCAACAGAGGGGCAGACTTCATGGAGGATGCACCATTTCAGCTGAGCTTTAAAAGATGAATAGAAGTTTAATGGGGAAAAAGGATAAAGGGGAATTCTTCAGGCATAGACAATAGACTCAGCAAATATTGATAGATATGAGAACAGAGAAGTAGGAAGGCAGGGAATAGCCCTCTTCTCTATATATACTAGACAGAAAACATCAAGAGTGAGAAGGGTAGAAGGATAAGACAGTATCATTCTGGCAAGACATGAAAATCATATGCAATCTCTGTTGTTATCTTCCTGAGGAAGACACTGAGTCTTTGTTATATACGACCCATGGGACTTAAAAACATTTTGAATTCTATATATTCCGACATCAAAATATGTGCATTTATACAACTCATTAAGAAAGAATGGTTTATTGTACCCCTTTCACCAATTTATATCTATGGCTGGCCACATTCTCTTACCCTAATCCCAATCCTGGGGAAAGAATCTTGAATGCCTTTGAAAGCTACTGGCTCCTTGTTGCACAGAACTTATAAAAATAAAATATTTTTTCTTTCTTTCTTTCCAGGTTTTTTTTGAAAATGGAATAGGGCTATCTGGTTAAAAGTTATTATATTTTTGGAGGGTTAGTAAGATGGACCTGTGATTTCACTGGAGTCAGGGAACTTTAACAGTGCAGATAAGCAGCTATACTAGATTGTATAGCCTTCACTTGTTTCCTATGGTATTTAAATATGGAAGCTGTTGAGTAAATATTTTGATTTGAATTGAAGATTTAGAAGTCTTCAGAACCTCTTCTTACACAAAAACACTAGCTTAGTTTTCCAAAGACAACATTACCAGGCTCATATGTTTCCAACTCTCTTCATTGATTCAAATCCAAACTCCTTGATCTGTCACTCAAGGACTTTCTGGACAATTAACTTGTCCAAGTCATACTTTTTTGTTGTTGTTGTATAGTTGCTTCTGTCATATCCAACTCTTTGTAACCCCATTTGGGATTTTCTTGACAAAGATACCAGAGTGGTTTGCCATTTTACAGACGACAAAACAGAGGCAAACAAGGTTAAGTGTGACCCAGAGTCACATAGCTAGTAAGTGTCTGAGGCCAGATTTGAACTCAGGTCTTCCTGATTTCAGGCTTCAGCTCTATCCACTCTGCCATCTAGCTTCCTTTCTAGGTTAGATAACTAGTATGTATCAGAAGTAGGATAAGAATCCACATCATCCTGACACTGAAGTTATCTCTCTAATGTATAGGGCATGTTTCCTTTCAATTTAATAGTGTTGTAGGCTTGAGGGAAATAAGCTTATATAGGAGCTTTGAATGTCAGGCCAAAGATCATGGATTTGAATTTGTAGGCAAAGAAGGATATTTAAACTCTTATGAGCATAGCAACAATAGGAAAAATTTAGGTGTCTTAGAGAAATTAAGCTGGTGTAGGTATGCAGTATGAAGAGGAAATGTGAGAGATAAGCCTTCAGTTTAAGTCAACATTTGTTAATCAACTCATAAAGTAAGTTCAAAGCCCTCAATTTAAACATTAAATAATATAGACTTTTCCATTAGGAAACTTGCAATTCAATGTGGGAAAGGAGTATATGAACAATTGTGGAATTCTGGACAAATCACTTAACCTCCCTTATACTCAGTTTCCTCATCTGAAAAATGAATGGGTTGTACCTAGATAGGCTCTGTGGTCCATTCCTGCTCTAGGTCTATGATCCAAAACTTAGGAACAAAGGAGATATTCAAGAAAAAGAAGCACCAAAAGAACTTTGAAGATGAGAAAATTAGTTACCTCTACTTCATCTACAAATAATCTGTTCAGAGTTGGAATCAACCAAGTGGCAGTGCCCATAGGGGAGGGTATCCTTGAACCCTTTAATATCAGCCCAATCAGAGTGAGAGAAACAAAGCAAACACTTTAACAATGAGATTGTAGTCATCCTAATGCACTTGTGCATGGGTCTCTTGGATGCCATAAGATCTTCAAAAACACCTCCCTGTCTGTCATAGTCATGCATAAAGAATGGGCCTGCTGTGCATGGAGATCTTTCTTGAGGTAAAGGAAAAAGGTCAAACATATCCACGAAAGCTGAGGAACCAAGAGATTATATTGACAGCTTCTCTGAAGGGCTATCTGGTCAAAGGTAACTTCCTCTTCTCCAGTGAAGGAGGTCAGCCTTATTCTAAAATAATTTCAGAGAACTCTGAAAATGAAACTTACTAACTGATCATAGGGTTTCAAGGCCTAATTCAACAGGACCCAATTTACTTGATATGGGCAATTTAGCCAGTTTAAAGATGAATTTACCTCATTTGCCGGAACAATCTCTTTCAGTGGCTTTGGCTGGAAGTGGGGAGCATTTAGGAGGGTGAAGATAAGGCAAGAAATAGAACATGACAGTCAGTGCTAACATGAGGCAGGATACATCATCCTAACATAGACCATGCTCAAAAGGTAAAGTTAAGAAGGCGTTTTAGTATTGAAAGAAGCCCACTGGAGGGCTGTTACCAACAGAGAAAAGAATCAGCCAATTTAGCATTGTTGTAATCATTCTCCCCATAAAGAAGAGTATAGCTGCCTCTTCTAATGAAACAGCCCTTTTTTCTTGCCTTAATCAGCTGATTGGATCCTCTTCAAGGATTAAATAATAACAGAAACAAAAAAAATCCAGTTTTTTTTTTAAATCATCAAGGAGTGAAAATATGATAAAGATAGCATCCAGTTCTCTAGAAGCCTACCATTTCTACTGCTATATTAACTTTGAATTTCTTTGACTGTAATAATAATAACAAAAATAATAATAGCCCAAAATTATTTTTTTTGTCCTATAAAATTTATTACATGAACATTATATCATTTGTACCTCTCAGCAACAGTAGGTTTTTATTTTTAACTTTTTTGGGGTGTACAGGGGAAGAATAGCGTTGGTCCTGACCTGAGATTTCATTTTAAAGAATTTCAGTGGAGGAAATTTTCTACCAGTGTTCATCAGCAACTATTCTGCAATTTATAGTTTTAAGTATGAGTCCAGGATTTATTGATAGTGAACCTGATATTTTGTATATTCTATTATCCTATTTCTAGCTGTTATTATGTCAGTTTTACAGATACAGAACCTGAGGCTCAGGGAGATTTTGACTTGTCCATGGTCACAAAGCTAGAGAATATCATAGGCAGCATTCAAACCCAGATCATGTGAACTTCAAGTTATGTGGTCTTTTCTTTATGTATCAGCAGCTCTCTATAGCATGAAGCATGCAATTTCCTAATAGACAGAGTGGAAACATATATAACTTGTTGACAGATGATTTTAGGTTTGAAAAAATAGTGCTCAGATAATTCTCTTTTCCATGTGGTCTTCTTAGTCCATAAGTGAATTCTCATATTCATTGTGAGGGAAGATAGACCAAATCCAAGCAACTAGATATTAGGGCAAGTGAAGTTATCCAGGCTTCCCATCAGTTGCCTACCGGAAAAAAAAAAATAGAACCAAACAGTCGCAGAATTAGGTCTTCTAGTTCATCTGATCCAACAAGTTCTTGAATTGGAATGCCATCTACACCAGTTTCAGTCATTAAACATCAAGTTTATGCTTTAAATACTCTATGGCAATGTATAGGCTTCTCCCCATACACCCCTTTACTCTCTCTCTGTCTCACTCCCTGTCTCTGTCTCTCTCCTTCTGCTCCTTTGCAAGTCTACATGTATATGATATAGTATTGTGACCTGTATGTTTATATACAAATAAGCACATATGTATATATGAATGTATATATTCACTACATATACATGTATGTGTATATAGTATCGTAGATGCATATTATGAACCTATTTAAATTTATCTAAGTGGAGCCAGTATCTATGTGTCACAGTTGATAGATTATGGGACATATAGTCAGAAAGATCTAAATTCAAATTCTGTCTCAGTCTCTTTAGACTCTGTCAGCTATGCGACCCTGTGCAATTCACTTAACCTCCCCTTGAGGGGAATAGGACAAGGGACCATGGGGTTGGCTTGCTTTCTTTTGAGAAAGGGGTATCAGAGTAGAACTATATCCATCTGCCCCCTAAAATTGCTAGTCCATACTTGCAACTGGTTGAAAACAAACCAACAAACAAAAAGAGTTACGGGCTTCTCTCATTGCTCTCCCTTGAAGGGGGAAGGGCAGCCCTTTGCTCACATACACCAGTTTGTCTCTTTCCCACAAAAAAAAAAAAAAAAAGGTTAGTTATACAAAACACCATCTCAGAAGAAGAAGTATAACCATTAGTGCAAGCAAACAGAAAATAGAAATTAGAGAAGTTAGCTTAGAATATGCAAAAAAATACACAGATTGAACAATTTCTCATTGAGTGCGAGATAATTCAGCCCTAACCAAGAGAAACAGACTCCAACCTCTCCCAAGGGGAAATTGCCTAAAGTCTCTAAAGAGGCAAGAGAGGAATAAGAGCCAGTGTCACCTACATGTCAGTAGCTTTTGAAGTCTTTCTCTCTCCTCATCTGTCTCGAGTTGGTCACAGAAGCTCTGGAATCATATGTACCTTTTTTTTCTCAAGGGAAAATAAGAGGAATATCTCTCTTTTCCCAAGGTTTTGCAACAACTCTTCCTAGCACATAGTCATGTAGGGTTATACTTGCATTTTTTTCTTACCAGTTAGGAAAATATCACCCCAAATTCCCCAAGCGTGGTAAAAAAATACAGGTTACATATGTGTATTTGTGTATATTTCATGTTTATGAATGTATACACATTAACATATATAGGTAAATGTATGAAATGTGTATACTATACATACTACAAAGAAGCATATACACATAAATATGTGTGTGTGAGAGAAAAAGAGAGGTGCAAGTCATAGGAAAGTTTTAATAATCTGGGATAATAGATGGAGGGCTCACATGATGAAGTTCTTGATCCTTGAAATGGTAAAATTAAAAATTTTAATTTAATTTAAAAAATTTATTAAAAAATTAAAAATACAAGTAGCTCTGTTCTTATATGTTCACATTTATAGAATGTAAATTCTGAAGCTTTTCTTCTATTGAATAAATACAATTCCACAAAAATTTATGCAAAGGACTGAATTAGAAGAATTAGACTATAACTTTCTACTTTCAAACCTATAGGATTCTATGAAATTGAAGTCTATCAAACTTGCATCATCAGATTTAGAAGAGATCCAATGTTTCAAATACAGATACCTTTTAATGTTTGCACAGACACATATATACACATTTTAATACCTATACAATAACACACATATAAGTATATATACACACATATATACATATACACATACACACATACATACATATACACACATATATGTGTGTGTATATATCTATATCTATGTATATCTATATTTGTATACCTTTCTTTGACTCCTTTTTACTAAGTTGTTTCCCATTACATTTGACTCTGGTGTTTATAATATTTATCTGATATCTCATTTTTGTGATGTATAGGTTCAAATCATTTTAAAAAATAACCAAATGAAAGAACAGTTCAATGCTATGGGCTGATTGTGATATAGATTACAAGAGAGTTGTATTGTAAAAATGTCTTAAGTCTCCTCTTTCACAGACAAATTTTTAATTCACTGTGTCGATATATTGAGTTGACTTCTTTTAGGGTGCGAGGCTAGATTTTCTTTTATACACTGATTTGTTGGTTGTTCTCTGAGTATTTGCTTTTTGATCTATGTACCTCATACAAAGATAGAGTTAAGACTTTTAGAATGTGGCCCTTGTTTGCATAACTTAGAAGAAATTGATTTTTTGTAATGGAAAACTGTGTTTTCATCATTCACAGTTTACTATTTAACTTCTACTAAGCTTGGATAATTAAAGGGCTAGTTTCATACTTATTTTTAGTGAGTTCCTGGCTCTCAGCTCTACTAGATATTCCTTATCCTAGCTCTGTTTGAAATGTTAGGCAATGTCTAAACAGGGAAAAAATATATTTTATGATGCATTTTAAAAATTCAAGGGATTTCTCTCATATTAGTATAAATGTATGTGTGTGTTTATGTTGAGAGCGAATAATTTAAATGATGGTTTAAGATTTTCATAGGACTACATATATACATATATATACATACACACACACACACACACACACACACACACATATATGTGTGTATATATATATATATATATATATATATATATATATATACATTTCATTTTATTTGAGCCTGACAACAATCTTATAAGTGCTATTATTAGATTAATTTTATAGGTTAAAAAAAAACAGAGAAAGGTTAAGTGATTTGCCTGGGCTCTCATAACTAGTAAGTTTCCAAGGTAGAATTTTAATTCCTGTTTGTCTGACTCTGAGTTCAACACTTTGACCAGGAGATTACATAGGTAACATATAGAAATACTTCTGTTACATGGCAATATTTCATATTGGTAAATATTCTAAATGGCTCAGACTGAAATATAATTAATTAATTTTAGTTAAAACATCTTGATACTTTGAATAATAATAATAATGACTAACACTGATATGGGACTAGTTACGTGCAAGGCACTGTGCTACGTGCTTTACAATTGTCAGGTAAGTGGTAGAGCCAAGGCAGTGGAGTAGAAAGACACACATACTGAGGATCTCCCCATACAGCCCATAAAATAACTGGAGAGAGGGATTCTCAACAAATTTTGGAGCAGCAGAAGTGGAGAACAACAGATTGGAGATTTCCAGCCCAGGGTGACCTGAAAGGCCCACAGGAAATGTCTGTTGCACTGGACATAGAGCTGAGCCCAACCCAGCCTTGGCTGTGACACAGCTTGGCTGTGGGAGGAGGACACATTGGGGGCAGAATCTCCAGTCACAGAATCCCCAGTCCCAGTAGCAGCTGGTTTACAGATCCCTCAACCCACAGGTGCCAAAGGTCAATGACAGGGTTTTTTCAGCTGGCTGGGAAAGGAGAAGGGCCTACCCATAGCTCCAGCCTCAGGCAGCGACCTGCAGAGGCCACATCAGCAGGCGGCAGCAGTTCTCATGGCAGCCCCTACAGCAGCCAGCATCCATTGTTGGAGCATAAAAACCCTGGGGGCATGGAGGAGATGAGTCTTGTCTCGGCCCTGTGTGGAGGCCCTGGGGGAGCTGGTCTTTGTCTCACAGTGAATGGTGGCCCTGTCCATCCAACTTATCTGAAAATCAGCCCCCAGTGCTGATTTGGTGGAACTGGAGGCCAGGTGGCTGTGGAGAGAAAACTGCTAAGATCCTGGACACAAAACTCCCTTACTGAGCCCAGACCAGTACACGCTTGATTGTGCCACCTTGGAGGAACTGAGATCTTACAGATTCCCAGAGTATACCCTATTCTTGACTAAGAACACAAAAGTCAAGTAACTAGTTGGGAAAATGCACAAAAAAAGGGGGAAAAATAAGACTATAGAAAGTTACTTTCATTTTGAACAGATATCTTTTCCCATCCTTCTGGATGAGGAAGAACAATGCTTACCATCAGGGAAAGACATAAAAATCAAGGCTTCTGTATCCCAAACATCCAAAATAAATATTCAATGATCTCAGGCCATGGAAGAGCTCAAAAAGGATTTTGAAACTGGGAAGAGAGATGAGAGAGATGCAAGAAAAGCATGAAAAGTGGGTCAATAACTTGCTAAAGGAGACCCCAAAAATGCTGAAGAAAATAACACCTTGAAAAATAGGCTAACTCAATTGTCAAAAGAGGTCCAGAAAGCCAATGAGGAGAAGAATGCTTTAAAAAGCAGAATTAGCCAAATGGAAAAGGAGGTTCAAAAGCTCACTGAAGAAAATAGTTCTTTCAAAATTAGAATGGAACAGATGGAGGCTAATGGCTTTATGAGAAACCAAGAAATCACAAAACAAAACCAAAAGAATGAAAAAAAATGGAAGATAATGTGAAATATCTCATTGGAAAAACAACTGACCTGGAAAATAGATCCAGGAGAGACAATTTAAAAATTATGGAACTATCTGAAAGCCATGATCAAAAAAAGAGCCTAGACATCATCTTTCATGAAATTGTCAAGGAAAACTGCTCTGATATTCTAGAACCAGGGGACAAAATAAATATTGAAAGAATCCACCAATCACCTCCTGAAAGAGATCCAAAAAGAAAAACTCCTAGGAACACTGTGGCCAAATTCCAGAATTCCCTGGTCAAGGAGAAAATATTGCAAGCAGCTAGGAGGAAACAATTCAAGTACTGTGGAAATACAACCAGGATGACACAAGATCTAGCAGCTTGTTCATTAAGGGATCAAAGGGCATGGAATATGATATTCCAGAAGTCAAAGGATCTAGGACTAAAACAAAGAATCACCTACCCAGCAAAACTGAGTGTAATACTTCAGGGGAAAAATTGGTCTTTCAATGAAATAGAGGACTTTCAAGCATTTTTGATGAAAAGACCAGAGCTGAAAAGAAAATTTGATTTTCAAGCAGAAGAATCAAGAGAAGCATGAAAAGGTAAACAGCAAAGAGAAGTCACAAGAGACTTACTAAAGTTTAACTGCTTACATTCCTACTTGGAAAGACAATATTTGTAACTCTTGAAACTTTTCAGTATCTGGGTAGTTGATGGGATTACATACACACACACACACATGCACACACACACACACACACACACAGAGCACAGGGTGAATTGAATAGGATGCGATCATATCTTAAAATAATGAAATTAACCAGTAAGAGATATATATGTTGGGAGGAGAAAGGGAGAAATGGAATGGAGCAAATTAACTCTCATAAAAGAGGCAAGTAAAAGACTTCAGTGGAGGGAAAAAGGGGGGAGGAGAGAGAAAAAACATGAAGCTTATTCTCATCACATTCGACTAAAGGAAGGAATAAAATGCACATTCATTTTGGTATGAAAACCTATCTTACAATACAGGAATGTAAGGGAGAAGGGGATAAGCAGGGTGGGAGGGATGATGGAAGGGAGGGCAGTGGGAGGAGGGTACAATTTGAGGTCGACACTCACAGGGAGGGACAGGATCAAAGGAGAGAATAGAAAAAACAGGGGGCAGGATAGGATGGAGAGTAATATAGTTAGTCTCACACAACATGACTATTATTGAAGTCATTTGCAAAAGTACACAGATATGGCCTATATTGAATTGCTTGCCTTCTGAAAGGGAATGGGTGGGAGGGAGGGATGAAGAGAAGTTGGAACTCAAAGTTTTAGGAACAACTGTTGAGTATTGTTTTTGTAACTAGGAAATAATAAATACAGGTAATGGGGTATAGAAATTTATCTTGCCCTACAAGAAAAAAGAGAAGATGGGGATAAAGGAAGGGAGGGATGTTAGATGGGAGGACAGATTGGTGATAGGGGTAATCAGAATGCTTGGCCTTTTGGGGTAGGGGGAGGGGAGAAATGGGGAGAAAATTTGGAACCCAAAATTTTGTGGAAATGAATGTTGAAAACTTACATAAATTAAAAAAAAAGAATCTAGAGGACCAAATATTTTTTGTATCCATTCACATAAATATTTCTGTGATTAAATTAAAAATATCTACAAAAAAAAAAAAAACACAATTGTCAGGTACGCACTGCTGTTATCTTATGGATGAGGAAACATAGGCAAACAAAGGTAAAGTGATTTGCCCAGGCTCACAAAGCAAGTGTTTGAAGCAATATTTAACTCAGAACTTTTCTGATTCCAGGCCCATTGCTCTACCTACAGTATCCCCTAGCTGTCTTTCTATTAACTAAAATATTATATTAGTCTCATTCTTCAAAATAAAAATGTTCTTACCAACTACATTTCAAAATCTAATGCTCAACAAAACCTATTCTTCTCATTAGTTTGTTCTTCCAATGAAATTCAGCAATCCTATTAAATACTTACTGTAGAAAACTGCCTTGGTATGTATTTTAGTTGCTGTGTGCTTTTTAGCTAAAATGCAATTGTTTCCCTCAGTGGATTAGCAGAAGAATAAGACCTGGGAATAAAAATAACCCCAAATAAGAATATAAAAAATGTACAAGCAAAGGGAAGTCCACTGAGAAAGAGCATGAAAACCTGGGGAGAAGAGAAAGAGCCACAAACAACTTTCTGGACAAAGTGGCATTTAGACTGTGCCCCTTTGCATTCAGAGAAAAGAGGAGAGAAGCAAGTGAAGAATTTCCAATTGTTGTTTGTTTGTTTTTCCCCAAATCATACGGTCTGATAATAGTTGTTCACTGATCCTCACACACATTTCTTTCTCTTAAAATATGATTTTCTCATAAACTGGGAAATTAATTTGTCTTTTAAGATGCCCTTTGTTCCATGGGTAACTAGAATTTAGGAAAAGAAACAGATTCATGAGCAAAAGGTGTAAAGGAAGGGGAGAAAAGTCAAAAAATAACAGGCAACGATAAAAACAAAACATAAGGATTTTTGAGAATAAATTGCCTCTCATTTGTAGAGAAGACCCATTCCTCTGACTTTTCTCAACCTTTTTTAGATAAAATATTATCAAGTAATTACTCTCTTTTAAGATAGAACTAAAGGTTAAAGGAAAGTAATTACTGATTACTTAAAGGGTAATTGTAAGGAACTAAGATAACAGCATCATCACATTGGAAAGCTTATGCTGCATTCTTGACAAAGGAAATGACAAGACTAGATAATAACATACTTTTTTTTTTTCTATTTAGACCTAGAGCTGGTATTGACTGTTAAAAATCTTTGACAAAATACACTTCAACCAAGGAAATGCTGAAGCATAATGGAAGCAGTTTATGAAAAGTATGTAGCAAAATGACTAATTTTACTGAAGTAATTTAGATACCACCCATTACGCATGAGGCATGGAAACCTAGTGTTAGAGGTGATTTCAACACCAGTATCTTGTTAGTTCAGATGGGACAAAATGACACACACTCAAATTATTGAATAGTTAAGATAAGGACCCTTTTTTTAGCCTTAATACAGCAAGGATACACAACAAGGAGAGAGCAATAATTTAGTTTCTCTGCACCCCTGCCCCCCATCTCTATGTGGAAATTTATCTACATGGTCAGCAGTGCAGGATATGGTAACTCATGTGGTGTTCATAAATTCAACCAGTTAGAGGGACCCAACTCTAATGGGTAGTACATTTAATACCTTCATTTAGTTTTTTTCAATCATATCTGGCTCTTTGTGACCCTCTTGGGTGTTTTCTTGGCAAAGATACTGGAGTGATTTGTTATTTCTTTTTCTAGCACATTTTACAGATGAGGAACTGAGGCAAACATGGTTAAGTGACTTTCTCAGGGTCACACAGCTGATAAATGTCTGAGGCCAAATTTGAACCTAGGTCTTACTGATCTTAGACCTGGAACTCTATCTACACCATGTAGCTGGCCTATGTAATGCACTTAGGTGAATAAGAAACTGTGGCCAAGGAGGGAGGGACCAATCAAATTCCAAGGAACTCTGTTGCCTTTTTGGCAAAAATTAACTCCTATTGTTTGGAAAATGTCAACTCTGGTCCTATCACATCTATGGTACAAGAACTCCTCTGTTCTGGAGATAACAAAGATAAAGAATGAAATAATTCCTACACACAAGAGGGAAACTGATATCATATAAATAAAGAGTAAGTGTTAATAAATAAAAATAGTTAAATTTTAACCAATTTTGGGATGGAAGTAACTAACAAGTTAGGAAATAAGGAATGACTTCAAGTAGAAGAAGGTACTTGAGCCTTGTCTTTAAAGGAAGAGAGGGATTCTATGAATCTGAGGTGAGGAGGGAATGCATTCAAAGCATTTGAAACAACCAGTTCAAAAGTATGGATAGGAGAGATCAAATATCTAGTGTGAGGAAAAGAGAGAAGTCTGGTTTGGTAGGATCACAGGGTGTGAGGGGAGTGGTGTCTACTCAGGGTAGGAAGATGGTTTGGGCCCAGGTTCCAGGACCTGCATTTTGGGCATGGGATCAAGCTGTAAATGCTCCATTCTCTTCTTGGCTATACTTCTGATTATCTAGAATTCATTACTATGCCACCATGGCATCACCATGCCATATCGTTTCCTAAATTAGAAGGTAAGCTCTTTGAAAGAAGGGGGTGTCTTTTTTTTTTAATCCTCTTTGCTTAGTACAGTGCCTACCACATATCATGTGCTTTATAAATGCTTGTGGTTGCAGATTTCCTTGCAGTGGGATTTTAAAAATAAAGAAGGCTTTCATTTGACCAGTTATGTTAATGGAGAGAGGGGGAGTGATATGGTAATATCTGCACTTAAATCAGTTTGATGGCACCAAGGAGGATGGACTGAAGTAAAGAAAGGCTTAAGAGAGGGAAATCAATGAGTTGACTGTTGCAGTAATTTAGGTGAGAGGCGCTGAGGACCTGGACTAATGTAATAACTATATGAGTAATGAAAGATATAGTTGAAAAAGATATTGTTGAAGTAGAAATGGGGAGACTAGGGGACCAAGCTGATATATGGTGTAAGGGAGAATAAGAAGTACCATGTAATGCTAAGGCTTTGAAGCTAAGACTCTGAAAGAATGGTGACATTTACTGAAATATGAAAGGTTAAAAGAGAACAGTGGTTTGGGCAGAAGTTTTGGACATGTTGAGACAGACACATCTTAGGGACATCTAATTGGAAATGTCCAAAAAGATATTGGTAATTTAGGACTGAAATTCAAGGGAGAGACTAATGCTGATATAAAGATCATCCACAAAGGTAAGATAATTAAACCCATGGGAACTGATTAGGTCACCAAGTGAGAGAATGTCAAGAAGTGAGAGAAGAACTTGCATAGAACTTTGGGGAACACCTAAAGTTAAGGGGCATGGTATTGATTATGAATCAGTAAAGGAAACTGGATTGTTGGTTGGTTTCCTGATGCTCTTCATTCTAGAAGAGGATCAAAATGACATCACTATGTTGGGGTCAAGGTACAGAGTTTCCAGCTGTGCCTGATCAGATCAATATGAGATCAGAAGGCTCTGCTACAGGCTGGGCACAAATAGTCCATATGAAGATGTGGAAGGAAATATCTCTAAATGTGTGCATGTTACATTTCTTTTGAAGTACGGTAGAACTTGGAGAGCACAGTGCCTTCTTCGATTTGGCATGCCATACTAGGGGACCTTGTGCCAGTGTCTTCCGTGTCTCATAATCAATTCGAAATTCTGCAGACAGACCTTGAGATTGTCGTTATTTCATTTCTTCTAACTCCACATGAGCAATTCCCTTGTGGGAGCTCCATATAAAATAGTCTTTGAGGCACATGTACATTTGGCATTCCAACTACATGACCAGCCCATTGAAGTTGTGTTCTCTGCAGTAGAGTTTGAATGTTTAGCAGTTAGCTCAAGAAAGGACTTCAGTGTTCAAGACTTATCTTGGTGATCTTCAGAACTTAAGACAATTCAAATGGAAGTGATTCAAATCTCTGGCAAGGCACTGGTAGATTATCAAGATTTCACAGGCATGCAACAGCAGGTTAGCACAACAGCTCTATAGACCTTCAGTTTTATAAGCAACCTAATACTTCTCTCCCACAGTTTCCTTTGAAACCTCCCAAACACTGAGCTAGCTCTAGCAATGTATATGTCAATCTTATCATCTACCTGTACATTCTTGGAAGATATACTACTAAAGTAAGTGAACTTATCCACAGCATTGAAAATTTCTCCATTTGCTAAAACCATTAGTTCCATGTAATGGACGGAAATTCATCCAGATTACATTGTTTGTAAAGTTTTCCTAGTTGGGCAAGGCAACAACTCCACCAGGATAAGATAGTCTAGGTGCAGTAAATTTTTGGGAAAGGTCAGAGATATCCCTGAAAGATTATACTTCAAAGAAATAGGAAAAAAAACTGAATATCTCCAGTGATTGATTATTTAATAATTATTTCCCTCAACAAGAAAGGAAAAAAAAAATGGAAGGAAAGGGAAAGGAAGCCAAGAGGGGAAGAGGAGCAAGAGGAGGAGAAGAAAGGAGAGAAGGAGGAAGAGGAAGTGAAGAAGATGATGATGATGAAGAAAAAAAGAAAGAGAGAAAAAAGAAATAATAAAAAGGAAGGAAGGAAGAATAGAATTAAAGAACAGGGGAGAGGGAACAAAAAAACAGAAGCAGAGGCAGTAGAGAAAGTCCTTATTTCTCAGTGAAGCAAAACAGAATTGGTGAGCAAGAGTAGGCATGTTCAAAGAAAGGTCTACTGTGTCTTAGAGCCTCTGTTTTCTCAGTCTTAACAGTCCCAAGTATGTGTTCCAGGAATACAGGAGTCAGGGGCAGAGGGTCAATGGAACACATACTGGAAAGCATCCCATCTACGGAAGATGAAAGGCTATGATGCAGTAACACACAATTTACATCCCCCAGCTCTCCCATCCTCCCATAGCAATCTTAGGAGTCCATAGGACGAAAAGATTCTTCTACAAAGGGCACTTGGGAGTAATGCCACGATGAGGAAGAAGACATTCTTCTCATGTCTTCTCCAGGGCAGGATCATGATGATTTCCAATCAGAGGATACACAATGGAAGGAATCTCATGGATGCTTTTATCTAGGCTTTCTCTTTGGCCTCCAGATCACTTTGTAGGGTATCAATATACACACCCCACTTTTTTTTAACAGAATGAAAGACATTATTTATTTTTACTGTTCTTTTTCAGCTGGATCAAGTAGCTCTGTGAAACTAAGGCTTCAACCTTAACCATTCCAAAGTGTCATTTTAATTAAATCTGTATCCTAGGAAATGCTCTATCCTGCCAAGCCCCTTGATAAGATCCTATTATCAGGTAGCAGCAAATCTGCTACGTTATCTGAACCAGTCCTTGATTATCTACCAGAACAAAAAGGGGGTTATTAAAAGTGGGCCTTGTCAGATCTTTTGGGAGAGCAAAATGAAAACTCTATTCCCCAGGGATGGCTCATCCTCCTGGAATTGCCCCCTCCCTTTCTTCCCTCTCAAAGTTAGTGTTTCTGCATCGGGACAAATAGCTTTTATTTTTTTCCTGGCTCATCTCAAGCTGGGAAAAGTTTTGATTCCTTCTACCATTTTGTAACCAGCAGAGACCCTGGTTGGAACAGTGATGAATTTCCTAAGAGAGAAAGAGCTTTCAGGGGCACATTTTATACGTCTCATTACTAATTAGAAATCCTGGATTTGCCTTTCTCAAAGCAGACAGTCTCTGGGATGGATTTCTCTGTCATAAAAGGTAGCATGTGTGCTTGTGTGCTTGTGTGTGTGTGTTTGTGCACTTGAGTTTTGAGTATGTTGTGTATGTGAGCATTTAGCATCTAACGAACCAAAAGTAAGAAGAAAAGTAGCTGCAACCACTTTGATCTTTAATTCCTATCATTATTATCACTACAAGCAAATAGCATGCAAGCCCCGCAGGGGTCAATTTTTGCATTCTTGTCACAAAGTGGAACAACTGGAAAGCTATGATGAGGTAACAGTGGACATGGAGGGTTAAGGGACAAGAAAAATATTCTAGCTGGGGGTGAAAGGTTCAAAGTAAATAGACAAAATTATTAGTATCAAGGCATGTCTCCTAAATCAAATGGTAAGCTATGGATAAACTGCCATATTCTTTATTAAAGGAGGGAATACTCCACAAGCTGAATCAAGGAAGCAATCAAAATTGAGGAGTCAATACAAGAAAAATGGGTAAAGTCACAAGAGAATAATAAATCCAAAGAATTTGATGTCATCTCTGTAGACAGGTATGTTCTAGAGAGAAGAACATTGGATTTGGTATAAGAAAACCTCAGTTAAAATATCTGTTCTGTTTTTCACTACCCATATAACCTCAAGCATGTCACTTTCCTACTCTCTGCTAGATACTATGTATCCAAAGACAACACAAAGTCATCCTGCTTTCAAGGAGCTTACATTCTATTAATTATGGGAAATAACCTTTTCTATTTCTCTACATGTGGGGTACATGGCTGTGTGTGACCTATACAAAAAAATACTTTGACGATTTCTCTATCAGATATTACTTAAACACTGAATTAAAGCAATATTTCTCATTCTGTTTTACTCTGTGGTCTACTGTAGTTGTTCAAAAACTGTGTTCCTAGTTCCTACCATGCTATCTATATAGCACAATATATACATATATACACACACATATATGTGTATATATATTTGCATATGTGTATATACACACAAGTTAACAAGGCAATTAGTATGTGAATTGTATTAAGTAGTATTTGCTAATTCAAAAGAGAAAGGGAAATAAATATACATGTGTGTGTATATAATGTATATACATATACATATACATACATACATACATATATGTGTATATATATATATCTGAGCTACAATGCAGATCACCAAAGATTTATCTTCCACTATTCTATGCAATGCTTATTTAGGTAGTTTGACAATTTTAACCACATGATGTTTGTGATATTTGTCACACTGCCTTTGAATGGTCAACTTTTTTGTTTGTTCATTTTATCGGCTTGTTTTGTTGTTTAGACTGAGTCTTTCTGTCTCACACAGGCTGAAATTTCATTTAGCACTTACAGGTGTCATTACCACTGATCATCACAGGGGCATTGACTAGCTCAGTTTCTAACCTGAGCTAATTTGCCCCACCTTAGTAAGCTAGATGATCTCTTCCCCAGCCCCATTCCTGGGGCTTACTATACAATGGTAGAATGCCAGAGTGCCAGCAATCTACCAACCTCACCCTTGATGGTAGTAGGAATAACAAGTATATGCTGCCACACCCAGTTCACAGTGAACTTTCCCCTCTCTCTCCCTCCCTACTTGAATTGTGTTCATCCTTAAGGACCCATTCTGAGTCCCTTCTCCATCATAAAAAAATTTCCTGACTATCCCAGGCTAAACGGATCTTTCCCTCCTCTGAACTCCCCTAGAATTTATTGTTTGCAATACTCATTTGGCATATACCATGTACTGCCTTATGTGGTTAACTAATTTTTCATGTTAACCCCCACTGGCCCCAGACCAACACAGTGCCTCATACACTAGAAGTTCGGAATACATATTTATTGATTGTGTGATTGGCTGTTTTGGAGGTGCCTGGGGTTCTATAATTTTGAGAACCATTGCCTTAAAGAATCCCTAGTCCATTGCCTGAGAACTTTATGAAAAATGAAGAATTAAACTCCTATCATGGGATCCCACAAATGATACTTTGTGAATGCTTTATTCAAGGTAAATTCAGTAAACAAAAATCTTTTATTATACTTCCTGAAGTGCACCTACACTGGCTTATATGTTACCATGCACAGTTGAATATATCTTTGCTGATAATTGTTTCACCTTAACATTCTATTAAAAGTTTATTTCTACTCACACTCCGCACAGCCTTCTATCACTGACAAGCAGGGAGGAGAGGGGAAGGAATAAACATTGACATAGTACCTACTATGTGCCACACAGTGAGTTAGTCACTAGTTTGATCCTCATTTAATATGTAAATACACCTTGACCTTGGAATAATATCTTATGAGTTTTTATGTAAGATCAGACATTCATAGCAGCCAGGTGGCATAGCCATAGTGAATAAAGTGCTGAAGTAGGAAACAGAAAGAACTGAATTTGCATCCTACCTTGGAAACTAGTTGTGTGACCATGGGCAAATCACTTAATCTTTCATCCTTAACTTCTTCACCTGCAAAATGGGAATCTACTTTGTAGATTACTGTAAGGATTAAATAAAATGTATATAAAGAAAAATTTTCAAAGGTTAAACTCCATATAAATTTTTGTTATTATTAGAGGTTATCTAGTACAGCCCCTTTATGTTACAGATAAGGAAATTGAAGCTCAACGTGGTTAAATAATTATGCCTGAGATCTTATAGAAATTATGCATGTATATCGGTAAGCAGAGATTTGTACCTAGGCTCTCCTACTCCAAATTGTGTCATCACTTAATCACTGTGTGCCTCACTTTTCTCAACTCTAAAATGGGGACGATAATAGCACCTTCCTCACAAAGTTGGTGTGGATCTAAGTGAGATATTTGCAAAGTGGTTAGGACAGTGCCTCGAACACACAGTAGGCATTTAATGAATGGTTCCTTCCTTCCTTCCTTCCTTCCTTCCTTCCTTCCTTCCTTCCTTCCTTCCTTCCTTCCTTCCTTCCTTCCTTCCTTCCTTCCTTCCTTCCTCCTTTCTTCCAAAGAAACGTATGATGAGTTTCGTACAGTTTTTTTAGAGAGTGAATAGGGAAGGTGGACAGCTGGGCATCAATAGCTTTAAATGACTTATTAGCACTGATGAATGACTGTCAGAAAGAATGGATAGAGTTACCTAAAACTATTTACAAAATTGCCAACATATTCAGAGATAGTACCATTCTGGAATGTTTGAAGTGTTTGAGGTTTATAAATTTTTAACACACCCACGTATACATATGTGTGTATGTATGTGTGTGTGTGTGTATGTGTGTGTACCTTACAGGTTTGGAGAATTGGAAGAATTGGGGTTTTTGTTGTTGTTGTTGTTGTTGTTGTTGTTTTGGTTTGCTTTGGTTTGGGTTTTTTTTGCCACTTTCCATGTAGGAAGCTCATTTTTCAGGAAGTAATCAAGGGCCATTGAATAGGAATTATTCAAAGTGAGGAAAAGGCAATGAACAGATATGGAGAACAAGGACTCCTAGCTAATTAACTTTTACTTCCTTGTAGGTCCTTTTGTGCTAATATACACATCAGCTCATAATTGTAGGCATGGTCCTGAACTCAGCAGTTTTTGCTCCCTTTTGTCATGCTCTTTCCCATACCATTTAACTATTGCTGGTTCCTTTCACTTGCCTATCAGATTATGGAAAAATACATGGTGAATAATATGTGGATGACCTCCCAATAAAATTACTTATTAACAACTTTGTGTCTATTTCTGTTTACCATGTCCATTTTCTGTATTTCCCTCTTCCTTTTCCTGCTTTTTCTTAGCTGGACAAATAAATAAATGGAGAGTCCCAGTTTCTGCTTTTAGAATTATGAAAGAATTCAGGTGTTACAGAAAAGAAGAACAAGGCCACATAAGGACAGGCAGCAAAAGAACATCAAAGAACCTGTGAAACATAGATCATGTTTTTCATTCCATAAACCGGATGCTTCCATGATCCCATCAAGAAGACATCTTAGGAAATAATAATGAAAAATTAATTGTTTCTCAGAATTTCTTTTAAGAAAGATAACATGGACATGTAATATGTTACCTTAAAAATAGAATTTCAGTGGCCTAAAACAAAACAGATTTTTAAAAGACTGTGTATGTAACATGGAGAGCAATAGATTCTACTTATTTTATAGACGTTACTCCTTTTTTTTTCTTGGATTCAAAAGCCCTTGTCACATTTTATAAGTCCTCCAATCATTAATATAAAATTTGACAGGTTGAGACAGGTGTATCTAACTCCAATTACAGAGAGAGCATATATGTTAGTTTCTGTTTAATGCAGCACTATGGGATACATCAGCTATATCTGCTTTGCTGCAGCTCCATCTGTTGGTAACCAGTGGGAGGGGACAGATGAATGCAAATTGTGTAGCTACAAGGTAGATGCTAGGATCAGTTTTGCCTATATCGTAATTCTGGGTCACTGGTTTGGGGCAGAACAACAGAAGAACGTAGATTAATCAATCTGAGCATGCACTTTCACAAGCCCACTCACACACACACATGCACACACTCCCATGCATGCACACATGTAGAACTGAATCAATAGAAAATAGTCCCTCTATATTCGCCTTGAGATGACCCCATAAGAGATGCATTGTTCCCAAAAAGAGAGTGGGAAGATTTGCAGCATAAATAAAGGGAAATGATGTCTGAAAATTTCAAACTACAAGTTATCAAGGAGCATCACCAAAGGTCTTCATCCCAGCATCTGTTTGTCTGTCTACAAGATCCCCGACGGAATCCCCATCAGAAGCCTTGTCTCCTTTCCATCTGTCATTTGGTTGTGGGAGAGGAAGTTTACACCACCTTAAAGTTAATGAGCTTTGAACAGTCTATTAATGAATTCTATTCTGCAGTCAGGCTCTATGGCTTAAGGCATGAAGGGGCCCAGATGACTGGATTTGCATAATCAGATTCCAACACCCCCCAACAAAAATTTGAGTTTCCACCCACAAGTTCTGGGGCAGGGGCACTGACAGTTGAGTGAATAGTTTCCTCTCTGAAAGGCAGTTATGACAATATTGATAGGAAGGCAGCTGCTTTGCATAAAATTCAAGATTGACAAAAACTTGTTTTCTGACTGCAACACTCCAAACTAGATTTTTT
The DNA here is from genome assembly GCF_028372415.1 of Notamacropus eugenii. Classification (NCBI taxonomy): domain Eukaryota; kingdom Metazoa; phylum Chordata; class Mammalia; order Diprotodontia; family Macropodidae; genus Notamacropus; species Notamacropus eugenii. The sequence goes on from NC_092872.1 coordinate 626,725,369, forward strand.
GGTGAATCACCATCTTAGAATGTGGGAAGAGAAAGGTGGATGGGTAGCAATGGGGGCAGATAGGACCCGTGGGAATTAATTTCATAGGGTAGAAATGGATCCTAGTTAATACAATGTAAAATCTTACCACGTCTTTTGAATAGAATATAGAATGCTAAACCCGAAACAGACCTTAAAATAAAGAATATTAAAGCTAATAGATACCTTAGAAAAAAGTATATAGAATGCCAGAGTTGAAAAATATCCATAATTCCGTGTTTGGTAGTACCATGAATAGAAAACTTTGTGGAGTGTTAGAGTGAGGAAGACCTGAATTCAAATTCTGCCTGGGAAAATAGGCAGGCTATCTGTGTTCATTTCCTCATCTATAAAATAATGGGATAATAATAACTTCAGGGTTTTTGTGAAGATAGTTTGAGATAAAATTTGTAAAGTACTTTACAAAGCTTAAAGCAGGGCTTCTTAAAAGTTTTCCATTCAAGACCCTTTATCAAGTTTTTGTTCCTGTTCTTTGGTATTACATGGCCTGAAGGCATGCACAGTGCAAAGTGTGCATGCTTTATTTTCAGAACCAATGCAGTCAAGTTGTCTGATGCAACACCAGCAAGCACTGCAAGAAACACCTTGGGTTCATTATGCTTTTGATTTTGAATTAATTTTTGGTCTTTGTGGGTTCTGAAACCTTTTACTATTGTCAAAGTTTTCATGACCCCATATGGGGTTGAGGCCCACAGTTTAAGAAGCACTGCTTTAAGGAACTACATAAGGGCTGTTGTGGTTGTTAGTAATTATTATAATTGAGGAACAGAGAATACCACAGCTGGAAGATAACTTAGTAGTCCTCCAGATCATCAAAGCATTCCTTTTCCTTTGTCATCTTTAATTACTCATTGTCAACCTCTTCCTTGCTTTTTTATCTCTTCATTTATCTTTTCCTCCAATGACCATAGAGTTAGGGTGGTACTATGTTAGGATGGGGATGGGGGACGACAGGGTTGGGTGAAAATTCAGGAGACCATTTTAGTATTTTTTAAAATTGTCTCTATTTCAGTCCATGAAGGCAGCTTTTTAGCTATTAGATTCTCATGATTATTTGCATATATTAATTACTCACACATACAACAAAATGATGAGGAACTGGTGTTGGAGTTCTTATTCGATTTTTCATTTTCAAACATCACTTTTTAAAAAGTCAAGGAACTGAGACAGGCAAATAGCCTCAAAGGAAAGGAAATAAAATGCCAACCTTGGAACTTGGTAAACGAATATTATAGAAGTATAAAAAATAATAACTGGCAACTGTATGAGAGAATCAAACTCTATATTTCAACTTTTATTATTAAAACCTACCAAAGATGATTCTTTTGACACCTCCCTCTGCCTTTATCTAATTGTCTAGAACCCATCCTATTAATATCTAGGTCTGGAGTCATGTCAGTATTGAGCAAACTGGTATGACTCATAAAAGTAGTTTTAAGACAATTCCACCAGAAACAGAAAGGCTGAATTGACTAAAAATTAGTCTCAAAGGCTATGCAGGATATAATTGCAGTGATCATGGTCACATGATTGCAAAAAGAATCCAAGAATCCTGTTTCAAAGGAACCAGATCAGACTTTTCCATCCAGCGGTTGAAAGAGGGCTCTTTAACCTTAGTAGTTAAAATGACCCTTAATCTCAACAGTTATTCAGTCCATAAACATGTATTAAGCATTTGTTATGTGTCAGGCATTGTGCTAAATACTAGATGTTCACCAGCATGGATACCCCTTGTAATATGCAGATCACAACCCATCCAATCTCTATTTTCCTTTATAATTTCTGTTTATATCATGCTATAAATTAATCTCTGTTTGCCTTGGAGGCAGCTAGGTGACTCAATGAATATAGTGCTAGGTCTGGAGTCAAAAAATCTGACCTCAGATACTCACTAGCTGTGTAAACCTGGGTAAATCACTTGTCTAAATTGACTGACCACTCCACTATCTATGCCAAGAAAACCCCATGAGAGGTCACAAAGACCTTAAAAAACAGATTGGGCCTAATAGTAAAAAAGGCTGAAAAATTCATTGTTAATGGCCTCAAGCCCCAGAACAATTAAAAAATGCACTAGCGAAATTCATGAATTCAAAAGAGATTCTCTCCACCAATCAAGAGACAAAAAAAGTAGACGAATACATTTTTCTCAGAATGTGAAATCAAATAAATTGATCCTTCTTTCCCTTAAGTTTTAGCATTATCACCCTCTTAAAATAATATTACATTTACTGATTAGTATACATATTATACCCTTTCAGTAGAATATAAGTTCCATGAGAAAAGAAACTATTTGATTTTTGTTTTTGTCTTTGTATCCCCAGAACCTCATGGAATGACTTTCACATAGGAACTTTTTAGTTAATGTTCACAGAAATGAATGAAAATGATGGGCAGCCAGTTGGGACAATGGTAGCTGGTCCATTGGTATATGTTCTCAGCAGCTTCTGTGAAATGGACAATAAACCGGGTAAAAAATTGAGTAGGAAAAAGGAAGAAACCTGTATTTCATCTGGAAAATGTCAGTGTTTTCAATGATTCCCAAGCTGCTCACTAAGAAAACAGGTGTTTTAGAGACCCAAACTCTCATAATAAAGCTGTATGGCTGTGATTTATAAAATACCATTATCTCATTAAGTCAATGATTATTTTTTTCTAATCAACAAATAATTAAGTTCCAAATTGTGCAGGGTACTAAACTAGATGCTGAAGTTGGGGAGTTGGAATTCAAATTGAGGTATGTTTCCTGCCCCGAAGGAGCTACAGTCTACTAAGAGAAGAACGCACAGAGAACTGCTTTATTATATAATAAACCTATTAGAGAAGTATAAGGCAAGATGCTATTCGAGTGATGAAGGAAAGTTTATATTCTCAGAGGAATCAAAATCAGCAGTGACACAAAGGGCCATTGGTAAGATGAATGGTGAATATAAGCAATCCATAGTACATCACCAGTATCAACTTGTTCTGAGATTTTATAAGTCATCATAAAAGCCATGTATGACCAGAAAAAGAGATAGATGGCATTTTATCTGGAGTGAAAGATAATGAATAAATAGCTAAAATGTTGCCCTAGGATATCTCTCTCTCTCTCTCTCTCTCTCTCTCTCTCTCTCTCTCTCTCTCTCTCTCTCTTTTCTCTCTCTCCACACACACACACACACACACACACACACACATTAAATAAAGCAGAGGAAAGTCTCTTGCATGTTGTGCATAATTTTGATAGAGAATTTATTTGTTGTTCAATCATTCTGACTTTTCATGATCCCCTGGACCAAAGCATGCCAATGCTGTCCATGGGGTTTTCTTGACAAAGATATTAGAGTGTTTGTCATTTCCTTCTCCACTGGATTAAAGCAAACAGAAGGAAAGTTACTTGTCCAGAGTCACACAACAAGTAAACATTTGAGATTGGATTTGAACTCGGATCTTCCTGACTCCAGGTCCAGGGATCTCTATCAACTAAACTACCTAGCAGGAATCACTGTAGACCAGATGGGTATAAGGAGTTTTCAACAAAGGTCAAAGAACTTGAAAAGCTGTCTAGGTTTTTCAGAGAGATCATGTGGTATGATGAATCACCCCTGGCATATTATGCCTTATTATTTCCTTTACTGCCTTAGCATGAAAGTAGACAAAAGCATTATTCTGTCCCTTTTATAGATAAGGAAAATGAAACTGCTATGGATTAAGCAGTTTATCAAAGGACATATATCTAGTAAGTGCAAGTTTCATGAGGGCAGAGGTTCTATCTTTTTTTCTTTTTTTGAATTTGTATTCCCGGGACCTAGACCTGTGTTTAGCTACAGTGGCAGGGAACCTATGGCCTTGAGGCCACAATTGGTCTTCTAGGTCTTCAAATGAAGTTCTTATTCAGTTGAAGGACCACACTTGAGAACCTAGAGGGACACATAGGGCCTTGAGGCTGGGGTTCCCCACCCCTGGTCATTTTAGATATTTAACAAGTGCTTATAAATTTGTTAAAAGCCAAAATTTTACTCATGGTATTTTGCTTCCAAATCCATGGAATTTATCATTATGTCAAAGTACACTAGATTAACTTCACACTTTCCTTGCTGTTCCTCATACAGTCAACTCTACTTCTGATTCAGGTGCCTTTTCCAAGTATTCTTCATGCCCGGAATATACTTTGTTCCCTTCCCCCCTTGCTTCTTAGAATACCCTCTTTCCTTTAAAAAACTTTAAGTTGTTCTTACCTCTAGTACAGAGACTTTTCTGAATACCTCTAACTCCTGGTGCCCTCTCTAATATTTACTTTGCATTTATCTAAATTTTTATATACTTAAACAGGAACACATTGCCTTCTGTGACTGACTTGAACCCCTTTAGGGCAGGAACTTTCACTTTTGTCTGTATCCAAAATGCCTGGTACAATGCCTGGCACATAGAAGATCCTTATTAAATGCCTTTTGAGTGACTGATTATCAAAGAATCAGGCACCTCTATGTTCTAGTACCAGATCTATCACCAATTAGTTGTTTGACCTTGGGGAGATTACTTAATATGTACTTTAATTTCCTCATTTATAACATAAGGGGAGAAATGACCTCTATGACCTATTGTGGTTCAATGATTCTGCGATATCATTCATTAAGATAGTAGACAATAAAGGAAGGAGTTAAGAAGTTATGATCATTTGTCAATCCATAAGTAATGTAAACCCTGAGACTGTTTCATATTATACAGTTGTCAATGCAGATAACAGTTTATAGATAACTTTCCTCCCAGCAGCTTTATCATGTAAACAGTATAGCTGTTACTCTCCTCAATCTAATGTGGAAACTGAAACTTTAAGAGCTTAATTGGCTTCCCTAGTATCCCCTTCCCAAGAAGTGTCAAAACTAGGACTCAGACCCAGTTCCTCTGAAAGTCCACTGTTCTTCAAAATGCACGACAATTGGAGTAAAGATGTGTTTATACTCAAAGCATTTGGTTAAGTGGGATGTTACTTAGGTCTTCTTCCTGAGGAGAGGAAAAATCAGACATTGAAGAGGTGAATGCTGTATTCACAAGACCATTGCTTCAAGAGAAGACTTCAATTGAATACTTAGCAAAAGAAGTGACCAACGGTGAATGCAGAGAGCTTCATGTGTGGGGTGACCCTGACAGATTCATAACAGATGTGCTTCTGTTTTTGTCTGAATAATAGCATGATTGTTTCCTCCTTTAATTCAAGGAGAAAAATACTCCTAAAAAAATATGTGCACTCAATGCAAGATAAATCAATGTCCTTGCTATAGTATAATTAGCTGGCTGCAGACAGTGTTTTATGGGCTGTTTCGCAACCACTTTAATTAACTCCAAACAAGGAATACTTCATTCTAGCTCTGCTCCTTATCTTGACAGTGTGAGAACATATTCCATGTCTGGAACCAGATCAGAACTGTTCTTTGCATTTTGGGCACCAATCAGCCACTAATGGAAACAGTCTTTACCATTCAATTTCTTTAAAAGGAAGCATATGAATGGGTAGTCATCCATCTCTTGTTCCAGTAACATGGCTGTCCTTCAGGGTTGTCCAGGTCTACTTTCTATAATATCTCTCTCCGTGAGATCTCATGAACTTCCAATGGTTCAAGTATTATAGTCCTGACGATGATTCTCACACCTATAATCCTATGTTGCCATTTGCATCCTAGTTATTTCCTTCCATATACCAATTATGCATTTCAAACTCAATATGTCCCTAAATTAATTTGTGAACTTCCACTCCAAACCTATACATTGCTCAAACACTCTTGATTCTGCCAAGCAGTACAATCGTCATTCCAGTTATCCCAGGTTGTAGCTTGGGAATTACCCTTGACTTGTCCCTTTATTCACACTTCTACCACGCCACTCCCACTACCCTATAACCATTCAATTACTAACATTTGTCAGTTGCACCTCCATGATAACCCTTATATCTGTCTCCCTCATTTTGATCACATAGCCAACATTCTTGTTCAATATTCTACTTCTCTTTTAGACTATTATAATAACCATGTAATTGGTAGCATTGCTTCCAGTTTCTCCTTTCCCCAATCTTCCTACCACATAGCTGCCAAAGTGATTTTGCTAAAGTGGTGGTCTGACCATGGCACTATGCTCTAGTGAATAAACTCTAGTGAATTCTTATTATACTAGGTTAAAATATATAAACGTCTTAGTTTGACATTCAAAGTTCTTTACAGCTTGGCTACTTTCTATTTTTACAATGTCTTTATGTGTTAAAATATTGTATTGTAATACAATGTTGCTGTGTGTGTATGTATTTACAATATATTTATGTATTTTTTCACTTCTTATAATTCATGGTTTCTTTCAAGACTCATTTCAAAGATTGTGTAGGATAGATTTGCTATCCTCTCTCACCTCAAAGTTTTTAGTGCCTTTCCTGCTAAGATTGTCTTGTATCTACTTGATATGCTGCTCATAGATGTTTTACTAGTAAGTGTGCCCAGTCAAAGAAGTTTAGAGATGTCTATCCTGGAGAGTGTATCTTGTTTTAAAGAGCCAACAAGAATGTGGCTGGTACTTTGGCCACTGAATGGCTAATTTCATTAAATTTTATTAATGAGATTCTTCAACCTCAAAAAGGAGTAACACAATATAAGCATTTATTTCAAAATATCATAACTCTTTATTGTCTTCATTACATCTTTTTATTTACCTCCTTCCTTGCTTCCTTCTTTTCTTTCTATCTTCCATTCCTTTCTTCCTCTTTCCTTCCTTTCTCCCTACTTCCCTTCTTCCTTCTCTCCATTCTTTTCTTTCTTCCTTTCCTTCCTTCCTCCCTCCCTCCCTCTTCCTCTCCTTCCCTTCTTTTTCTTGCTTTTTCTTTCTTCCTTTCAAATGCCTAGTACCTTGAATAGAGCCTTAGACATAGTACAGGTTGTAAGTATTTTTTTTTGGTTTGTTTATTTCTTGAACAAATCAATGTAAACTAAATAATGGAAAATTATAATTAATAAATTTGGTCCCAAAGAACAGATATGAGAAAATTCCTCCTCTGTTCCTTTTTAGAAGTGGGCAACCATGAGTTCTATATCACACTTTTTTGATGTATTGGTTAGTTTTGCTCAACTTGTTTTTTTATTCTTTCTATAAAATAAAGGATAGTTCTCTGGAGAGGTACTGCTGGAATGATGCAATGGGAAATGCAGGTGATATTAAAACAAGTTGTCAAAAACATTTTAAAATTTGAGTCATTTAACGTGAAATGAGTCCTTTTCCTTACTCATTGTCAGTTGCTTTCCTGTTCCTTTGGCTTAATGGTATTGCTAAGATCAATTAGAAAGAGAAGAGAAAAAGGAAACTACAGAGACTATTATGGATGGCCAGAATTTCAATGAACCAACAAAAAAATTGCAGCTGAAATTTTCTTGGAAAAATTGTTGGAGAGTTTCCGCTCCTTTCCATCCCCACCCCACCCCCATGCAATTAACGCTATTGTTTTCAAGGTGGCTAGAAAATAAATGGGAAACTGTTATAAGAATTTCTTTTCTGCCCTCACACCCAGCAGAATGGAGGGGGAGGAAAAGAAAAAAAAGGACAGATTAGTTGTGAGTTGTTTTTCCTTCTCTTTTTTTCTTTTGTTTTCTTTCTTTTTGTTTAGGATGGTGTTAAAGCATCCTGAGGAAGAGGGACCAAATAGTTTTCTCTATCAGGGCAGGGAAATGAACCAGGCAGCTTCTAGACAATCCATCCAGCTCCATGATCATATAAGTCTATGTACAATGAGAAGAAATGGAGAGCTGCATCCTGGCTGCTAGTTTGGCTGTATCTGGAAATTTATTCAGCTGAGAAGGAGAAAAAATATCTCTCTGGATATTTCACCCAGAAGCCAACTTTTCCTGACCCTAGAACATTGTGTCACTAGCACAATGTAGTGGAACAATGAGAGGCTCAGAAATGATGACAGACTGCCAGTTCTCTGCTGGAAATTCACAGGTTCAATTCCTGCCCTTAAGTCCCCCACTTTCCCCTATTCTTGAGACTGAGAAAGCTGTTATTAGTACACATGGTGATTTCCAAGGTGAACTGCAGCTGTAAGCAGGGCTTCCTGAGGTGTGGTGGGAGAAAAGGACAAGAATCACCCTGCCTGCTTGAGATCACTCAAAATTATGGATCATTTTTGGCTCCTAGTTTTATAGCAGGTTTTTAAATTTTGTTTTGTTTTTCTTTTTTTCAGAAATCCATCACTGTTCTTTTACCATGGAGACAGTTGTCATATGACCCAGCTATCTACAGCTTTTACTAGTTACTTCTTCTGCAGAGATTTCTTACCAGGGACAAGGACCTGGATACTATTTTCTCTCTCTTTGCTTTCACTGTCTTTTTGTCTGTGTCTCTATGTCTTGGTCTCTTAGTCTCTCTTTTTCTGTCTCTGCTTCTATCTCTTTCTCCACTTGTCTCTCTGTCTCTCCTCTTTATGTTTCTGTTTCTCTCTATTTGTCTACATATGTATCTCTGTATTTTCTCTGTTTCTCTCTGTGTCTGAATCTGTTTTTTCTCTATTTTATTTTTTGCCTTTGTCTTTCTCTCTGTATCTCCTCCATGTTTGTCTGTTTGTCTGTCTTTTGTCTGTGTCTGCATCTCTTTTCTCTTTATCCTCTTTGTTTCTCTCTCTGTTTCTGTTTCTGTGTATCTCTCTTTTAAATTGTACATAGTAGAACTGTTCCACTGCTCTAGCATTTGAAGCACTTTTCATGCAGTTCAAAAGGTCACTTCCTTAATATTTTATTGAGCCTTCTTTCTACTTCTTTGTTCTTTTAAAACAGTATTATAAACTCATTCTGTTGAGCTATTCTCCTTAGTTTGAGGTAATCATCTCCTGAGAGAACTCTGCCCAGTTTTACTTAAGTTGTTGGCTCAAAGAGGGCAAAGTGGATGGTGATGAGGGTGTGGGTAGAATAAGAATGTGGATCTGTGGAGTTAGTGCAGAAAATGACTTGATGTTGGGATAGGATAAACTCAAAAATGACTCTTTATCTTTTCCTCCCTCCACCTCTGAGGCAAAGAGGTGGAGAGGCCCCACCAAACTTCTACATATTTTCTGCAGATTTCATATTGTTAACAAAGTAGCTAGGGAGAGCAGTGGAACCAGAAGGAAATGGACCATATTTCTAATAATCACATTGCTTTGGGGAGCATTATTAAGCTGGAAAATGATGAAGCAGGAGGAGTAGTGAGTACCAGCAATGGAGTTTTTAGAGTAGTCTTAATCCTTTTATCTTTGGGTGAATCTGGCTATTTTTAGAGATCATCAAGCTCAGGTCAGCCTTTAGAAATCATAGGACCATATACTTAGAGTAAGACAAGAAGTTTAGATGACATGAACTCCAACCCTTGGCTTTTACAGAGGGAGAAACTGAGGCTGAGGGAGGTTCAATGATTTCCCTAAAGTCACATTATTACTAATTAGCAGAACAAGGATATGAATCCAAATTTCCTTACTCAAAATCTAATGCTTATTCTTAGGAAGGATGTGGTTTATATCTTTTGCTTTAGATTGCCCAGACTTACATTAAATGGGAATGGGGAGTGATCATATGTTACATTGACATTTTTCTTCTGTGGATGTCTCATGTGCCATGGCTGCACTTGGGTGTTCAATTTCTTTTCTTTTTTTAAATTAATTTATTTAACTTTTAACATTCATTTTCATAAAATTCTGGGTGCCAAATTTTCTCCCCATTTGTTCCCTCCCCCCACCCCAAAACACTGAGCATTCTGATTGCCCCTATCACCAATCTGCTCTCTCTTCTATCATCCCTCCCTTCCCTTGTCCCCATCTTCTCTTTTGTCCTGTAGGGAGAGATAACCTTCTATACCCCATTACCTGTATTTCTTATTTCCTAGTAGCAAGAACAGTGCTCGACAGTTGTTCCTATAATTTTGAGTTCCAACTTCTCTTCATCCCTCCCTCCTCACCCAATCTGTTTGAGAAGGCAAGCAATTCAATATAGGCCATATCTGTGTAGTTTTGCAAATGACTTCCATAATAGTTGTGTTGTGTAAAACTAACTATATTTCCCTCCATCTTACCCTGCCCCCCATTGATTCTATTCTCTCTTTTGATCCTGTCCCTCCCCAAGAGTGTTGACTTCAGATTGCTCCCTCATCCCATTGCCCTCCCTTCCATCATCCCCCCCACCCTGCTTATCCCCTTCTCCCCCACTTTCCTGTATTGTAAGATAGGCTTTCATACCAAAATGAGTGTGTATTTTATTCCTTCCTTGAGTCAAGTGTGATGAGAGTAAACTTCATGTTTTTCTCTCACCTCCCCTCTTTTTCCCTCCACTAAAAAGTCTTTTGCCTGCCTCTTTTATGAGAGATAATTTGCCCCATTCCATCTCTCCCTTTCTCCTCCCAATATATTTCTCTCTCACTGCTTAATTTCATTTTTTTCAAGATATGATCCCATCCTATTCCATTCACTCTGTGCTCTCTGTCTGTGTGTGTGTGTGTGTGTGTGTGTGTGTGTGTGTGTGTGTATGTAATCCCACCAACTACCCAGATACTGGAAAGTTTCAAGAGTTACAAATACTGTCTTTCTATGTAGGAATGTAAACAATTCAACTTTAGTAAAGTCCCTTATGACTTCTCTTTGCTGTTTACCTTCTCATGCTTCTCTTCATTCTTGTGTTTGAAAGTCAAATTTTCTTTTCAGCTCTGGTCTTTTCATCAAGAATGCTTGAAAGTCCTCAAATTCATTGAAATTCCATTTTTTCTCCTGAAGTATTATACTCAGTTTTGCTGGGTAGGTGATTCGTGGTTTTAGACCTAGATCCTTTGACTTCTGGAATATCATATTCCACACCTTTTGATCCCTTAATGTAGAAGCTGCTAGATCTTGTGTTATCCTGATTGTATTTCCACAATATTTGAACTGTTTCTTTCTAGCTGCTTGCAATATTTTCTCTTTGACCAGGGAACTCTGGAATTTGGCCACAATGTTCCTAGGAGTTTCTCTTTTTGGATCTCTTTCAGGCAGTGATCAGTGGATTCCTTGGATACTTATTTTGCCCTCTGGTTCTAGAATAACAGAGCAGTTTTCCTTTATAATTTCATGAAAGATGGTGTCTAGGCTCTTTTTTTGATCATGGCTTTCAGGTAGTCCCATAATTTTTAAATTGTCTCTCCTGGATCTATTTTCCAGGTCAGTTGTTTTTCCAACGAGATATTTCACATTATCTTCCATTTTTTCACTCCTTTGGTTTTGTTTTGTGATTTCTTGGTTTCTCATAAAGTCATTATCCTGCATCTGCTCCATTCCAATTTTTAAAGAACTATTTTCTTCAGTGAGCTTTTGAACCTCCTTTTCCATTTGGCTAATTCTGCATTTTAAAGCATTCTTCTCCTCATTGGCTTTTTGAACCTCTTTTGCCAATTGAGTTAGCCTATTTTTCAAGGTCTTATTTTCTTCAGCATTTTTTTGGGTCTCCTTTAGCAAGGTGTTGACCTGCTTTTCATGCTTTTCTTGCATCTCTCTCATTTCTCTTCCCAGTTTTTCCTCTACCTCTCTAACTTGATTTTCAAAATCCTTTTTGAGCTCTTCCTTGGCCTGAGTCCATGGAATATTTATTCTGGATGTCTGGGATACAGAAGCCTTGACTTCTGTGTCTTTCCCTGATGGTAAGCATTGTTCTTCCTCATCTGAAAGGAAGGGAGGAGATACCTGTTCACCAAGAAAGTCACCTTCTATGGTCTTATTTTTTTTCCCTTTTCTGGGCATTTTCCCAGCCAGTGACTTGACTTCTGAATGTCCTCTCCACATCCTCCTGGCCTCCAGATCCACCCAGCCAGTGCTTGGGGTCTGAGATTCAAATGCTGCTTCCCAATCTCAGGGCTTTGGGCAGGGGGCAGGGCTGCTATTCAGTGTGAGATTAAGTTCAGGCGCTCAGGTAGGGGCAGGGCCACCACACAGGGTTTAGTTCCCTCAGGGGGTTTATGTGGAGATCTTCAACAATGGATCCAAGGTGCCTCCCGCCTTGGGAGCCCCTGTCTCCTGCTGCCTCTGTTGCTGCCTCCCAAGGGGCCCTGAGTTATGGGGACACCCCACTCCTCTCTCGACCAGCCAAAGAGACCCTCTCACCAACCTTCAGCACCTGTGAGTGGAGGGACCTGTGTGGCCGCTGGAGATTCCGTCCCTGATGCCTGCTGGGATCTGCTCCTCTCGGTGCCACTCGGCCAAGGCAGGACTGGGCTCTGCTCTGGGTCCAGGGCACGATGGACCTTACGTGTCGGTTTTTTAGGGCTCTCTGAAACAGAAATCTCCTCCACTCCATTGTTCTGTGGCTTCTGCTGCTCCAGAATTTGTTGGGAGTTCTTCTTTACAGGTATTTTATGGGCTGTGGGTTTTGGAGCTAGCATATGTGTGTCTTTCTACTCCACCATCTTGGCTCCTCCCCTGGGTGTTCAGTTTCTGATGAAGAGTGAGTTTGTGATATTCAGTCTATTCAGATGCAGCCTTGGCTATATCTCTGATACAGCCACTGTTCTAACATCCTATTCTTCAACCCTGGAAGAATGTTTGAGATCTTTACGCATAAAATATGTTTTGTTTTGTGCTCCTTTTCTTGGCCAAAGGTGAACTTCATGGTCATTTTTAGTTTAGTTTTATTAGTCTCTGTGTGTATTGAAAAGTGACTTCTAAGTAAAGAAATTTTGTGATAAAATATCACTCCTACCACACACACACCAATTCTGTAATGCTGGGCAGGCCACTTAGAGTCCTAGTGCCCCAGACAAATCTATAAGACTGTAAGTTACAGAGGATGTAGATCTTCACTGTTAGAAGAGGCTGCCGTACTTTAACTATTTTGCACCAATGATGCTATAAGTTACTCTAGACTTTATCATTATTATTAATGATTAATAAAATTATCTTATTCTCAATTTGTTTGGTAGAGTTTGGATGGAAGCAGTCCTAGAACAGGTTGCTGTCACTTAGTCAATAAGCATTTATTAAATACCTCCTATGTGCCAGGAACTTTACTAAAGTGTTGAAGGTATCAAGAGAAGCAAAAGACAATTTCTGCCCTCCTGCAATTATTTTTTTAATGTTATGTGGACTATTGAGGAGGGGAATAAAATGATTGTTTTTTGGAATTAAAGTATTGGGATATAAGTAAATATTCTTAGCAACTTCCACATTTGACAAGAGGATATGACAAATGTACTTCATTCTACTGCTGTTTTTCCATTTGTTGTTGATGTTGTTTTATATTTTTGGTCAGATACTTATATTTTTAAATATTTTCATTCCATGCAACTTGGAGAATAAGACTTCAATATGGCAACATCTATTAAAATGTTTAATAAAATTTATTAATTTTTTTTTATAGATTGATGCTATATTTTAGTGACTGTGGTCAACAGTCCCTCCTGAGATAAGGTCTCAGTTCTAGTTCATTTTTTTGGTTGAGTTCTCAGGGATATTTTGAGGTATACAACTGCTCTATGATTATTTGTCATCTGTTGGGTTATATTAGGGAAGATAGAGAGTATTCTGATGTGTAATTTGTGTTACCAGGTCATAATAATTTACATGCCAAGTTTTTGTAGCATGTGGTGTTGTGTTGCATAGATTCTACCATTTTCTTTCATAACTTTTATGAATCAATATGTTTTATAACCTTAAAGTGGGGGACGGGAGGGAACTGTAATATCTGGTGCTGCCTTGCTTTTTAAAATAAACAAACAAAAACATTTCTATTTCTGTAAGCAAATAATCATGACTCAGCCATTTACTGACACTTCTGTGTTGAGATATCATGGGTTGAGGTCATATAGAAATGGCCCACTGAAAGTCCTTTGATTCCCATCTTAAATGTTAGCTACTTTATAGGTTCTATCCAGTGGTGAATGACTTCTCCTTGCATTTGGTAAATTCAATGGCATTTACTTTTCTGCTATCAGTCTTTGCTATTGTTGATGAAATGATACCTGCTTGCTATGAAAATCGCTTCTAAGATGTAAAATATATTTATCATATTTATTATCATCATAATTATCATTATTATGGTCATCTGTAGTAGTGGTTAATATCATAAAAGTTTTCTCAGACTTTACAGGGAAAACATCTGGACCTATCAATACAACCTTGCTATAATATAAGAGTCTCGTAATTCACTTCAGGGTTGTTCACTCATGGCAATACATGGCAACATTGATGGATGTAAATAGGCCTCTGGAAGATGTCATATTCTTGATAGCCCTCTCCAGTACCTGTTCTTTTTCTCACATGACTTGCCACAGGACAAAGAGGAAGTAAAGCCTTAACAACTCCCTCTTATTTCAAGATCATCCTTCTATACCATAACTTAGAAACCTTCTCTTTAAGATTTGATGATGCAAGTTACTAGTGCTGTAATAAGCAAATGCATATATCATATACACACATATATGCATATATGTATATATATAGGCATACAGGCACAGGATCATAAATATATGTGCATATGTGTATATACATATACATGTACACATATTTGTATGTGTGAATGTACCCCTGCATGTATATATACACACACATACACTCATGTTGTCTCAATTATAATATAACATACTTGAGAATAACCTCTTTTTCACTTTTGTAATCCTGTATCAAACATATTGCATTGCATAGAGTAGTTTTTTTAATAAACGTTATCTTGCGGGGAGATTTTTATCTATGAATTTTGTTTTTATATTGCCTTGGTTTTTCCTTGTATTTTTGTCCCTACTCCTCCTAGAAATCATCCCTTGTAACAAAGGATTTTTAACAGAAAAAGAGAGAAAAATAAGCACAATATATTTATCTTTATAGTCAACAATAAATAGCAAACATCTGCTGAGTCTGCTGTATACCAAGTATTGTGCTAATCTCTATCTATCCATCAAACCTCAACATTATATGAAATACTCTACACATAGACCTTCAAAGGAAGAGGGGGGAGACACAATTTTATGTCTCTTCTTTGGGATCAAGCATATACTTATAATTTTTCAACTTTCATTTGTGGTTGTTTAGTGGTTATTGTTCTTTGCATTTACATTATTTTAGTCATGGTACATTTTGTTTGCTGGGCTCCACTTAATATCCCCTCATGTATGGCTTTCCATGATTCTTTGTATTCATCATATTTATTATTCCTTATGACAAAAATTTCAGTATCTATGTGATGGAAATGGAATCAGCAAAATGGATTCAAATATGGCTTCAGAAATTTACTGAGTGACCCTGAGCAAGTCACTGAAGCTCTATCTTGCCTCAGTATCCTCATCTATAAAATAGGGATAATAACTGAACATACATACCTCAGAGTGTTGCTGTGAAAATCAGATGAGAAAATATATGTAAAGTGCTCTGCAAATCTTACAACTCTATAAGTGCTATTATAATTTAGCCATTCTCTAATCAACGAGTATCTACTTTTTTTCTGCCACACACAGACCCAAAATTCACATCAAATATTTTGGTGTACATGGAGTCTTTCTTTTCGTTAGTCACCTCCATGGGGCATATGTATAACAGTAGAAGCTCTGGGAAAAAGGATTGGGGGATTTAGCCATTTTAACTGCATAATTCCTAATTTGTTTTCAGAATATGAGTACTAATTCATAGCTCCACTAACAATACATTTGTGTCTCTGTCTTCTTGCAATTCCTCTAAAATAAACTATTCACGTCTTTTTTCATCTTTGCCACTTTTGGAGGTATGAATTGTGACTTTGTATTGGCTGATTATTATTGGTGATTTGAAACACTTTCCCTATGATTATTAATAATTTCTTATTCCTCTTTGAAGAAATGCATGTTCATATCCTTTGGCAACTTCTCTTTTGGAGAATGACCTCTGTCCTTATATATTTCTGTGTGTTGTCTGTATATCTTGGATACCAAACCTTTACTGGAAATGTTTGATCAAATATTTTTCTATTGTCAAATTCTTCCCTATCTGAGATGCATTACTATTTTTTGTAAAAACATTCAGTTTCATATAGTCAACACACACACATACATCCTGGATGTATAATAATTATTGTTCACCAAAACAAGATATGAATTTTAATCAGAAAGTGAATTTTTTACTATCCCTAAATAAATTTACATTTATTTTGCATAAGGATTATTGAAAACCTAGGTTATGGATTTTAAGAATGCTATAACATGCTGAGGTTTTTGTTTGAGAATTCATATTAGCTCCCTTTTTTGGTGCAGACAGCAGCTGCTTACAGAAAGCACACATCACCAGCTCACAGCCAGTAGGGAGAATAACCTTCTCTTTGCAGTAGAGCCATAAGAGAACATCTGGTTGATTAACAGATGCTAATGCCAGAGTAGCTTTAGTTTGATCAGTGATGTCATCTATCATGAAAGTTATCATTTTTAACTAGCTTTATACTATCCCATTAAATAAAGACAGGGCATGTCTGATATTCTCAGATTTATAGAAAATGTATTTCTTTAAATCCAGTATTTGAGGAACAACTGTATGCATATTAGATATTATTTTAACATATCCATATGGCAACTACCATAGGTTTAAGTGTCATGGTAGAAGAGGGATGGCATTTTTTTTTCTGGTGAGAATTTTGTGGTGAATTTCCAGACACAACAGGACCTACTCAGAAAGCCAAAGCTGAGAGAGGCATATCTAGTTCTGAAGGGAAATGTCTTCTGGATTTAAAAATCTGTTTATTTTTTAATGCCATCTTCATTCACTAGAAAAAATATTAAGGAGAAACCAAAGTTTATATTCACATATACTCTAAAATTGTCATTGCTTGCATGCTATGGGAAGTTGAAATACCACACAAAATCTAAATGTATACATACTCAGACCATTAATAGGAATAAATCATAGGAACCAAGGTACAATGGCACAAACAAGAGAATGACTGTAATCTGAAGATGAAAGAGAGAGCAAGAAGGCTTTGATAATTATCTTCCATCCAAAGGAAACAACAGATTTGAAATAAAAAAGAAACTACACTAAAACATCTCAATGGAAGATTTTTAAATAGATAACTTAGAGAAATATATTTTCATGTCTATTTTGAAGAGTCCATTCACTGAGGAAGAGATTTTATTTAACTAAATTAAATACCTCTTTCAGAGAGTATCTGCAGAAAAGGTGCTGCTTTTAATCATTTACTTTATTTTTATTTATTGTATTATTTTTTTAATGACATACAAAATCACCTAATTGAATTCAGTCAAAAGTAGTGAGTTTGGAAATGAGTGTTTAGTAATCCATTTCCATTTTGATGAATTGAATCTAGATGTGTCAACTTATGTCAAACCACTTTGTATGTGTAGACACTTCCAGGTTTTTTTTTGTTAATACATTGGTAATACCTTGTGGTTTTGTGTAAAATTTTATGACTCTACAAACTTAACGCTCTTGATGCATTATCTCATTTGTCCTCCCAGTATCTCTAGGAAGCAGGGAGGAATATAGATAATTAGGTCCCTGACGGCAAGAAATAACACATCTCATCCAAATGAGCAATTTACTCCCAACTCTCTCTCACTGTGTGGACTGGTCACATTCTATATGACTGCATGTAAAGATAACATTTTCCCTACTAGAGTTATGTTCAAAGCCTTCATTCCAAACTAATTTTGAAATCCAAGCATTTTAGTCCCATTATGAAAAGAAAACAATTTCCCAAGAGCAATTCTGGATAACATTGACCACAATGACTTGGTGAGGATGTAGGTCAGAGCTTAAAGAGCTACTTTTCTAATTCCTAGAGTATGCCAAATCAGCAAAATTCATGTCTTGCTTTGTAAATTCTCATAATTAAGATACTTTGCACATCTTTGGAGGCAGTAACAATGGAAAGAATTCATTGGTCTAGTCATTTATACCCAACTGAAGTTTAATTTAAATGAGGCAAAAGAAGCATTTTTCAAAAGTTTCAGAAGGAAGGGAAGAAGTAAAGGAAAAAAAGGAGGGAGGGAGAGAGGGAAAAGGAAGGACAGAAGGAAGTAAAGAAAGAAGGAAGGGAGGAAGGGACTACAGACAAAATTGCACAAAATTAATAATGGAAAACCTTTTACCATTTTTAAGAGTCTTGATTTCCTCATCTCTTCTAATCAACAGTTTCCAGAGGCACTGGGCTTATATCAATGTCTAAAAATCAGAAAGGAAAATCTTGTTTCATTATCTTTCTTAAATTGAATTGTTTAAATTAAACGTAGTAAAGTGTAGCACATTGTGAATCTTTTTTTAAAGCAACTACAAGTTTGGTACAGTTTGGACCTCATCCATGAGGATTAAGCTTTTTGTAAAGACATATGCCCTTTAAGATAATCTCTAAAGCACAGACCTCACAGATCATACTAGAATGTATAGGGTTAAAAAGAGGAAGAAAACTGCAACTTCTTTTCATTTTTCAGCTTTAGGAAACAGAATTTGAATTTTTAAATGTGCCAGTTGTAAAGAAAAGTAATTGGGGGAATTCTTGATCAATTTAATGAATTCCTATCTCAATCTGATAAGATTAAAACCTTTTGAAGAACTTCTTGCTATGGAGTGTATGTGTGTTCTCATGAGGTTGCCCAACCTTCCTGTGTTCCTTGTCAATATCATGATTTCTAACAATATATCACTATTTACCCTGAATCCAGATGACTCTTCCAGTGCTATAGTAATTAGTGGATACTTTTGGGCTATTTGAATTGGGGTGATGGAATGGAAGAAGACTGCCTTTTCCATACCTACCTCTTGCATTTATAGGAATGATCCTTAAAAAGTTATGAATTGTTGAAGTAGCACCTTCATGATTCCTTAAATTGGACCTAGAAGAGGAAGATGGCTCTCTATTCAATTAGTAGATTTAATGTGATCTTTAATATTATCTTCTGCTGTCAGAATTTTCAAACGTTATTAGATCTTGCATCATCTGAAAGTTTATAATTTGAATAGAGATTATTGGGTTCATCTTTAGTTTTTGATGAGGACCATGACATCAGAGAAATGATGACATGACTTTCACTTGACTTTGTTTTGAGTGAGGAAGGGCTGTGGAAGGTCACCAACTTCACTTTCTCCTCCTGAGCCATCTGGATCCAGTGACCAGATATTCATCAGAATGACTAGAGACAGCCCAGAATGCAATGGGAGACCTTGACTTTTTAGGCAAAGGCCTCTTCAGGTACTCACTTAAAGTGAAGTAATGTCCGTTCAGGAGCTGAGAGAAGATACAAGACTAGACTTGCAGCCTGAAAGCAGGACCTCTCTGAAGTTCTTGCCCTTGCCCTCCTTTTCTCTCTCTTGCCTGGAAGTTGTGAAAGGAAAAAGAGATTATTCACTCTATTCTTAACTTTGGCTAATAGGCTTTTGAGTGAGCAGGAACCACAGAGTTGTACTCTAATATCTTCACATTTTCCTTCCTTTTCCTTCTGTGGTGCAGGAGAATTTGTGTCTCCTTGCCTTGATTATACACCTGAGTATGTTCTGATATGAATTTATTTTGTGGATTCAACTTCATTGTCACAATGAGACCAAGGTCAAAAGAACCCAGTAATCCAGGGGTACAGAAAGATTAAGAGATACTCATAGGGTCAGAAGATCACAGAATTTCATCTGGGAAAAAAAGCAACTTAGAGGTTATTGAATATAACCACCTAATTTTTCAGATGAGGGTATAAGCTGCAAATTTAAGTGAGTTACCCAAAGTGAAACAGTTATTAACTATCTGAGACAAGATTCAAATACATTTTCCCCTGACTGACTCTTAAATCCAAAGTATTAAACACTAGGCCATAATGATATAGGGTGGGATTTAGCAGTGATTCCCTTAGTCTTTAGCAGGCTTGTCTTAGCACTTTATCCTAGCATCTTGTTTGGTGGACGCATCAACATTCTATAATGTGTGCTAA
The DNA here is from genome assembly GCF_028372415.1 of Notamacropus eugenii. Classification (NCBI taxonomy): domain Eukaryota; kingdom Metazoa; phylum Chordata; class Mammalia; order Diprotodontia; family Macropodidae; genus Notamacropus; species Notamacropus eugenii. The sequence continues at coordinate 626,745,289 of NC_092872.1, forward strand.
TTTCAACATATTTGGCCGATTAAGATTCAGGAGTACGTTACTGTATCTGTCATTTATTGTCTCTTCTCCAGTCCTGATTGGGAGAAGACATAACCAAACCCAGTAGTGTGAGGTCCAAAATTGTCCAGTCTGCAAGAAAACCACTGAGGCAGAGTTCCAAGCTAATAGCATTTTATTAAAGGGTTCATAGCCTCTTCTAATGAAGTGGACCTCAGATCTTCCTCATGATCTGAGATACCTCTTTTCCTCATAGCCTTCCTTTTATAGGGTTTGATACCCAAATATTCAAGAGAAGCAAAGTAAAATACAAAATTCTATCAATTGATAGACCTTACTCTTGATCCTTCAGGAGGACCAGAAATGATGCAGAAATGCTGGTTTTCACAAGATGGGCAAGGCAAGGTCACCTCTACTAACTAAGTGGTCATAAAATGGGCAAGGCTATAGTCATATCTGATGACTAAGTACTCATAAGATGGTCACCTGATCATGTTGGACAAGACAGAGTGGTCTGAAGGCACAAAAATAAATTGGGGGACTTTTCAAAGAATCAAGGCATCCCATCCACACTGGGTTTGGATATGAAATTTGAGCAAAACAGGACAGAGATATCTTTGCCAGCATTATTATGGTTACACAAAAGGGCTTCATAACTGGTAAATAAGTAGTGAATGTTGGATTAGAACCTATCTTATCTAATTGTCCTTACATAATTTATGTAAAATATAAAACTGATTAATACTGATTAGAATAGAGTAGGAGTCCAAATGAATCATTTCTTACAATAGAGTAGATTTGAATTCTGGAAAGAGTAGGAGTACTTGTGTCCATAGGAAGTGTTGTTTTGTTTTGTTTTCTATCTAGAAGAGCAGTCCATGAATACTATAGATCTGGCCTGTACAACCTGCGGGCTGTGGGTCAAAAGCAGCCTATGGATCCCCCAAAGGATTTTGGGTGAACACCAAAAGGTGTAGAGAATGTTTTCCTCTCCTTTTTTTTCAGGCCGCATGAAATCCTTTGGTGACCTGCAAGCTGCCTCTGAACCACTTATGACTCATGGACCACAGATTGTATAGACCTGTCATAGATACTCACAGAAGTAGTACATGGTAGAGATAGCTATACACGTGCAAACTTGCATATGACCTTAGATAGGAGTACTTGAGGGTGTACTTTCCCCTCTCAACAGATGGTAACAACAATGGTAATGATAGATATATATTGTAGAAACACATGGCAATAATAGATTAATTATTATTAAGTTCCTTCTCTATGCCAGGCACTGTGTTAGATATTTGGGATACAAAGACAAACAGTTTCAAGAAGACAAAAACTATACCAAAAAATAAAGGAACTCATATTGATGCCAATTCATAACTGCACAATTAAGACCAAGAAGATAAATAAGAGGTTCATGGACAAAGTTTGGGAACTCTAAATTTTATGTGGTAGAGGGGAAACTTTTGAAATCCTTATATACTATGATATCAGAATTTAGCTGCTCATTGAGAATTCCTTCATGGATAACCCCAAGTTAGAGAATTTCCAAGTGTGAATTTTACATAAAGAAAAGAAAACTTTGTGATGCAACATCTTCCTTTAAGAAAAATGAGATAATCATCTGCATAATTCCTAGGCAGTGTTCTACTTCACAATCCATGAAGGTAAATTACTTGGTAGTGTAAGTCCAGTGGAATGAAGTGTTTATTTTATGGCAGTCCTCCAACATATATACACTCTTTGTAGGGAAACTACAACTTAAGATGGGATTAGAGTCTCAGTGTCTATGTAGGACATTGTGGGAAAGAAGATCATCAAGGAAAAAAAGGCCATCCTAAAAGAAACTAATTGATCTCTATTCCCAAGAAAGCTGTTAGGCTATTTAAATGCTTTTGTGGTTTTGTATCTAATTATAGCCTTCCTTCATCACTTTGTGTCATGCATTTTCTATAGAATGACATAGACCCTGTCCTATACTCTTAGGCAATTGGATGTTTCAATTTTTGTACACAATCTAAATTTTGGGAAATCTGGACATGAGACATACCATAAATATGAATTGTAGGAGATTTTCCTGTAGAAACTCCAGGAGGAGTGAGGAGCAAAATAGAAAATTAGTGACTTGGAATCAATGTTGAGAACTGAACCTGGCCAAAGTATGCCATAGTTGAGGGTTACCCTGGGCCACAGCTTATAAAACATTATACTGAATTCCACTCTGAAATAAATTGTATCTCATGAGTCACTAGTATAGAGAGCTTTATGTTGACAAGGTCCTTTTACTGCTCATGGTGTTTTGGAAAGCTAACATCCAACCTGCAATTTTTTATTATTTTTATGTAACTTTAAAAAGCTGAATTTCTCTGGAGCTTCAGGGCTTTTGAAAATGAATTCAGCTGGCACACTGAATTGGGATGCATCAAGATGGATAGCAGACCCATATTCCAGCATATCACATGACCAATCCCAATTTACTGTGTCAGCTAGAAAAATTAAAGATGAAGAAAATCAGTTACAAAACAACAATAATACCACATCTTCTCTCATGAGACTAGGTGTTGACAGCACATAGCTTTTAAAGAAACTTTTATATTTTAATTTTTTATAGCATTTGTAGAGTTATCCACTAACATACAATTCTGATACCTCTACATAGCATAGAGGTAACTACAGATTCTCAAAGGCAATGACTTCAGAATGCAGTTTCTGGAATATCCAATTAAGATGAAAAAGCTGCCAGTCTCTGGTTAATCCAAGGACCATCCTAGCTAAAGTCTGAGAGCAGTCAACAGGTTGTCATAAGGTGATGAATTTTAAAGCCATAACAACTCAAGAACACTGTCAGCAAAAAGAGTAGAGTAGTTGTGATCTGATTTAGGAAAGGAAGCAACCTCTTTAATCAAATGCCGAAACTCTGATGTGTTGAAATTCAGTCAATAAACATTTATTAAGAGCCTATTATGTGTCAGGCACCGTGCTAATTGCTTAGGTTGCAATGAAAGGCAAAAAACAATTTCTCCCCTTGAGGAACTCACAATCTAATTAACAGGGTAACAAGAAAACAACTATGTACTCTATGTACAAACATGATATATGCAGGATAAATTGGAAATAAGACAAAAAAGGTCTCAGAATCAGGAAGGATTAGGAAAGGTTTTCTATAGAAGGTGAGACTGAGAGCTATCTTTAAAAAAAAAAAATGGAACTCAGCTCAAGGGGGCCCAGCCAAGATGGCAGAATAGAAAGGCATACATACTTTAGCTCTTCCCCCATAGCCCATAAAATACCTGTAAAGAAAGACTTGCAACAAATTCTAGAGCAGCAGAAGCCATAGAAAGATAGAGTGGAGGAGATTTCCAGCCCAGGGTGACTTGGAAGGTCAACAGGAAACATCTGTCACACCAGACTCGAAACAGAGCCCAGCCCAGCCTTGGCTGTGGGACTCTGGGACGAGCAGGACCTGAGCAGGCTTAGGGGATGAAATCCCACAAAGCAGCAATGGTTTGCAGATCTCTCAACCCACAGGCACCAAAGATCAGTGAGAGGGCTTTTTCAACCTGAGTGAGAAGGGAGCAGAATCTACTCTGGCCCCAGCCCAGGGTGGCAGTGAAGGCTGGGCAGTGGAGGCTTCTGGAGGCCCCAGCAGGCAGGCAGCAACAGGCATCCATATATCATTCAGTTAGTTCAGGGAGTCAACACCCTGAATTTCAAAGAAAATACAGAGAAATCAAAAGATCAACAGACATGGCTTCCTCTGCCTGAATTCAACAGACAATTGGACCCTGACTGCCTGATCATAGTTACCAGAGAGGGAAGTATGACATCCAGGTTCTCAAACCTGGGGGTTCTTTAGCAGCTTCCCAGAGTTCTCATCTGGCACTCAATCCTTCTCATCAAAAACTAAGGTCCAAAGTAAAACCTCGCCCTCAGAATATTTATCCCTTTTTTAGAGTCAGAGCATATCACAACCCTTAAGAACCAGTGTCTCATTAACAAAAACTGTGAGTATTCTTACAAATCTTCCCTAATCAAACTCCCCTTAATGGGCAGGCCCGTTAATTGGTGGGGAAGATCTTTAATCACCTTAAAATAATTAACAATACAAATATATAGACTGTTTCTAGTTAAAGAAACTCTTGTTTAAGAAACTCTTGTTTCTGTATTTTACTCCTTGTAAAGACTCTTGATTGATAAAGGCAAGATTCAGTCAGAGGCACTTGATTACACTAAAACAAAAGCAGCAAAAAATCCTGTTTTGATTGCCATCACAATCACCCAGACTAAAAAAGTATATCAGATTCTAAATGATTACTTCCCTGAATTGGATAGAAGTTAAAGAAAGTAATAATATAGAAGAAAGTAATAATATGATAGAAGTGGGGGAATCCATTATATTTTCATTTAAATGAATTTACTTTTTTCTCAGTTCTAGGTAGGGAGGAAAGTAAAACTTCACTCTCTTGAGAAATGTGACTGTTCAATTTTCTGAGAAAAGACAAAAGAAGATGAAAAATTAGCAAGTGTTATCTTCAGTTTATGATAGAATATCTTGGAAGGTATTGACATATAACTATTGGTATCTCATATACCATTAAGAACACATATATGTAATACATATGTCAGTTGAGGAATGGCAGAACGTGATATATAATTATGAGGGAATATTACTGTGATATAACAAATGATAAGCTCTATAACCTTAGAAAAACATGGAGAGATTTACATGAAATAATGGAGAGTGAAATGAGAAGAACAAAAAGAATGTTCTATGTAGTAACAACAATATTGTTTTAACAAAAACTTTAAATGACTAAGTCATTTTGACTATTATCAATACCTAAATTAACTGTAAAGGACGTATGGAGGAAGATGCTATCTGCACCAAGGAAAAAACTGATAAATAAAAGTATATACGGATTAGCTTTACATATATAGATATATGTGCAGCTATGCATGTAGAAAGAGATCTATATGTATATCTATTTATACAATAACTGTATCTAGGATGGAGAGAGGAAGAAAAAAGGGAAAAACTTACATGGTAATTTTATTATATATTTAAAAGGCATAGCCAGTTGTAAATAATAGTTTGCAGTTTGTGTATAATCATGTTTTTCTTATTTTACTAAGTTACGAAATTCCTTTTTTATTTCTTAAGGTTATAGTAAAATAAATAAAATTTTAAAAAGAATACATGTACCTTTCAGAATAAATCTTCTTCTGAAGTCATCTATAGTTATATTAAAAAACATACTCTACATCCTACTGATTAGAGAAATGAAAATTAAAATGGTTTTGAGGAACCACCTCACCCCTGTCAGCTTGACTAATATGACCGAAAAAGAAAATGACAAATGTTGGAAAGGAGATGGGAAAATTAAGACACTAATGTAGTGTTGGTAGAGTTTTGTATGTGTTTGATATGATTTCATATGTTTAATAAATATCAAATTGCTTGCCTTCTCAAGAAGGGTGATGGAGTGGGACGGAGGAATCATATTTGGAACTCAAAATTTTAGAAAGTGAATTAAAATTTGACATGTAATTAGGAAATATTTAATGGAACAAATTATTTAAACACACGTATAAATGAATACATACGCCTCCAAAGCCAACTGTGTGGGGCCAGTTGTCACAGTCACGGCTGAACTCAAGCAGAATCTCTAAATGTGATACTATTTAGAAGGTGCTAAGAAAGTGCCTTAAGCACATACACATGCATGCATAAGTATATACACACATATGTATGTGTATGCACACACATATATGCATAAGTACATGTGCACATATGTGTATGCATGTATGTATATTTCCCCCACTTAACTGTCAGAGTGCCTGACGATCCACTCTCATACAATTCTTCCTTCATGCTAAGCACTGACTTTTTCATTTTTCTTCTTTTATAATAGGTTGGGGATAGATGATGCATTCATCTGTTATTAGTCATTAACACCTTAGTATGAGTTAGTCAAAGGCTTACCTTGTATCAGGTGGTCATATTAGGGCACAGGGTTCCTTGGGAGGGGATTATGAGAAGATAAATGGCATGAGAAGCTAAAATTACTGCACGAAAAGCAATGAGTCTTAAGCTTTTTTTTCCCCCTTAGGTTAACTGTAGCCCTATTACAGATATCTCCCATTTGGAAGAATGAGGAGATGAGCGTGCATCATGGCGGGCAGCAGTCCATCAAGATGATGAGCTAAACAGGGCTACTTTCTGGCTCCGTGGATACTCCTTCCAGCTGTTTGGATGAAATAAATTGGTCTTACCTTTTAGAATCTTCTCTGGACCCTACTTTTTGAACTTCTTTGTCTACCAATTTGCTTATTTCTTTGAAATTGATTTTGCCTCTTCTTTCTGAAGTGTTGCTGCTTTGTCTCTTCAACATTCTACTCACATAACATAGATATGTCCTTTGCCTCTGGCTTCTCAGATAATATTTTTAAAGTCCCACACAAACTTCTCCACAATGCCTTAGACAAGGCTCTTGCCCTTCCCCTAAACAATTCATCAGTCATTGGCATCCCAGATTCTGACTAGTCCAAAGTCCATTACCATCCAAAATGATGTACAGTCAGCCAGAGCTATTATAGGCTATTCTGAGTTTTACCATTGGATGTGGTCGGAAGGAACAGAACAAAATAGCCCTGAGCACAGTGGGTTAATCTAATAAGTCTAATAAACATAAGGGTCATTTTTCTCAGACACATATATTCAGGCACAGGCATAGCTTTAATTTGCATACGGAAAAGTATATTTAGGTATCTCCGAAGTTTCCAGGGCCTTTATTATAGTTTCCTGATTCATTCATTGCTGTTTTTGATTTCTGTCTTACACATTTTCTTCCTTTCTAGCTGATATTTTGTAGTGGACTAACAAAAACAAATCTTTTTCATGCTTTCCTATCCTGTCGAACTGTATTCTGTTTCTAAATATGCTCTGTAATATCCCCCAAACAAACAAACAAACAAAAAAATCTGCATGTCTTGTTTCTCCAGAACATTATTATGAACTATCTACTGAATCTCCTAATATATAACATTTCTGCTACTTTTGATTGAAATAATACTTTTCTGTTGGATTACTGAAAAACATTGAATCTCTTCTAATAATAATTACTAATATTTATATTGCACTTAGTATGTGCCAGACACAATGCTAAATGCCTTACTACGATTTCATTTCATCCTCACAGTTTTGTGTGGTAGGTGTTATTATCTTTATGTTATAGATGAGAAAACTGAGGCAAACAGAAGTTAAATGACTTGCCCAGGGTCACACAGCTAGTGAGCATCTGAGACCAAATTTTAACTCAGATCTTCTACATTCTTTTTATCTACTGAGCCACCCACTTGCCATCTGCTGAGGCAGTTGAGGCTGAAATAAATTGAACCTCCAGATAAAAGATAGATAAAGCACCCCACTTCAGTCAGATGAGATGGGGCTTTTGAATAGGAGAGCAAGGATAAACCAAAGGATGAGGGTGGTATTTGGGGCTCTGAAGAATACCCCCAAACCTAAAAGGCCATAAAAAGAGAAAAATGGTTTCCAAAACAGAGTCAATGTGAGGAAAATCTGTACCAATTGAGAAGTTAAATTTCAATAATTGATTTATAATCAGTGAACTGAATTTCCAAATTTCCAAATTCCAAATAGGCTAGAAGGACCTGGCATGCTCTGGTCCATGGAGTCATGGTCAGACATGACTGAATGACTGAATAACAACAACAAAAAAAAAACAAGAACAAAATACTCCCTGTGCTCCTTCCTTTCCTCAATGCCTCCCTACCTTTACTTCACCCATGGCACTAGTAATGACATCCTGAAATGGTCACAGAAAGGGTCCTGTAGACCTCCTCCTGATTTAGCCAGCTTTGTTGGCTCATGTGCTTTTATGTAAATTATTTCTTTTAACCTACCAGTTTTATCATTTTTCTCTTCATAGACTTTGTATTTTTAAAAATAAAATTTATGATGTAATTATGCGTACATAATATATAAACATAAAAATATTTTAAATATTCATGAAGATTATCTATAGACCACTTTGTGAGGTGCTACTGCTTGTAATCTATTATCCTCCCTCTTAATGTTTTGCAAACAAGCTTGTAAGCATAACTAGTGTCACCTTTGCAAGGCTCCTGTGTCTCTGCTTAGTAAGGAGATTAATTGTTTCCTAGGTTAAGATTTTTCTAAGCTCTTTATTCAACTTTCTTACTGTTTCAAAGCAATTAAAATTCTTTAGAGAAGCATTATAGTCAATATCTTCACTTATATATCAATTTTCTATATTTTATGTTGACAATTTGTTTCAAACAGGTCAGGTTAAAACTCATAAGTACTGTCAGGCCATTTATTCATTCTCATCCTTTCTTAAAACTTTGATCTTTGTTCAGTCCAGATGAGGACCTGACTGCATGAGAGCTAAGCATGAAATAACTGAGTATAGTTCATTATAAGACAGCTGATTTCTTTTCCTATGATGTCATTCCATTCTATCTAGTCCACCACTTCCTGACTTTTATCAAAAATGGTATTCATAACATAAAATGACCAGGCTTTGTAGCAGACTAGATTTTTTTTTTTTAGGTTTTCATATTCCTTCTTCCTGAACCTCTTGGTTTTCTATTAGGCTTTTGGTTTTTTTTTATAAAAATGACAAAGTAATGTTTTATTATTCTTCTTTGTACCTACTTTTATGTTGGAATCATTGAATATTATAATATTTTACTTTCTGTCTGGACTTATTATTCATTTTGTATAGGAAGCCACTGCTGAGGAAACTTCCAATACATGTAGTCCAATACACATATTTCCAATACACATGTCAATCAATGAATATTTACTAAGGGTCTCAATAAATACTTATTAAGGATCTACTATGTTCCAGTCATTGCGCTGGCGCCAGACATGCTAAAGAAAAAATGAAAAATGGCCCTTGTTTTCAAGGAGCTCACAGTCTAATGAGAGAGCTGACATACAAACAATTATATGCAGACAATATATGCAGGTTAAATTGCAGATAATCAGATCTTACAGAGGCTTAGAGAGGTATCTGTGGTTCAGGGACATTAAGCGTACAGGGTGACACAGCCATAAACGTGACAAAGTTTTGTTTTTTTTTTTTTCAACCTGGAGTTACCTTAGTCCTTAGAGTACTTGCCTTGTAAGTGGAGTGGGATGGGGTTTAAGATTCTGTCCACTCTGCTGAGAGTCAGGTAATAATTCTAAGGAAAGATTAAGGTATGATATCTGCATATAACATTGTCTTTGGTTATAAGCCTCTCCCCAGCAGAGATAGGATAAGGAAACATAGGAAATGAAATGTTGAATTTTGGAGGGCAGACACATAGCAGAATACTTTAAGTAGTTCTTCTTCTGTCATTTACTCTCATGTCAATTAATTATGTATAAACTCACCTGGATTGGTTTGATAGACTTTAGGCATAACTCGGCATAGTTTAGCATGGTAATGACATAATAAAGCAGAAAATCAAGATGTGATTGACCTGCAAAATTAGCAAAGCACCTATAGATCGTATGTACCTCAGATGATTGACCTGAAGAATTATTGGGGTGATTTGACCACCCCAGTGTGGTTTGGGATTTAGGATGTGTTACTTTGAGGAAAGATTTTCTACTCCTTTCCAAAGAGAATGCGAGGGCTGCCATGAGGCATAGCTCACCTTGAATATGGGGTATTAATGGTTTCTTCTTCTTACAGCTGTCAAATCAAGGAAGAACTGGACTTTTAATCCTTGAGGAAACATTTGTGCCTTTTTCTAAGTGCTCCTCTTTGCTCTGGGTAGAGTTAGCCTCAAACCTATGGCAGGGAGGACTATTAGGTGATGGCCTAGACATTCTCTATAGAAAGAAGTAGAACATCTTTTACCAAAAAACCTCTTCCTATATTCCCAGGGATGGTCAAACCACCCCAATAATTCTTCCAGTGAAAGATGCCTGCAGGCATAATGAGGCTGACTCATGTGTTGCCAGAGCTGGCTCAAGGTTTGGGAGGCTCTGAAGGAAAATGGGAGAAAAGAGGTATTAGACTGCCTACGAAACTGAAGGTCTACAGAGCCACTATGCTGACCTCAATGTTGTATGCCAGTGTAACCTAGACAGTATGCTAGTACCATGCCAGGAAACTGAATTGTTTCCATTTGAATAGTCTGAGGAATACATTGAAGATCACTTGGCATGATCAGGTATCAGACACTTAGGTCCCTTCTCAAACTAAATTGACAAACATTCAAATTTTATTGCTGAAAGCACAACTCAGATGGGCTAGACACATTATTCGATAGTTAAACATATGTTTGCCTAAAAGACTGTTTTGTGGAGAACTCACACAAGGTGATTACTCAAATAAAAGTCAGAAGAAGTGATATGAGGACACTTTCAAGGGCTCTCTGAAGAACTTTGGAAGCAATCTCATGTCGCTGGAAACACAGGAACAGGACTGCCAAGCATGGCATACCCAAATCAAAGAAGGCATTGTGCTCTATGAGCAAAGCAAAATTGTAGTAGCTCAAAAAGAAACAGTGCATACACAAATTTAGAGACATTTCCACATCAAATGTTCATATGGACTATTTTCCCCTTTGGTAGACCTTTGGTAGAACCTTCCAAACTTATATTGGTCTGATCAGTCACAGTGGGATACACTTTACCTTGACTGTGATGTAGTGAGGTCATTTTGGTCATTTTCAAGCATGAAGAATAACAGCCAACATATCTCTCATTTCTTTGATGATTTTGCAGATCAATCTATCTTTCTTTTCTGGTTTATGATCTTTTATCTTGTTACTGTGCTCAACTGTGCCCAAAGACAATCAAACAAATCCAGGTGAGATGATGTAAAATTTATTAATATGAGAGAAAGTAACAAGCAGAGCACACACTTAAAGTCAAAGTATTCTGCTGTGTATCTTTCCTTCCTGTTTCAGTATTTTATTTCACCCATAGTTCCCCACCCTACTCCTCCTCATGTGAAACATCCCTAGAAGAGCTGTTTTCCTAAGTCCACATTTTTCTGATATGAACCATACACTCAAAGGAAATTGGAAAATTCTGGAGTGTCTTGGGAGAAATGGAAGGACTTTGGAATTTGGAGAGAAGAAATTGCTCTAAGAAACATTTGACTCCAATGGAAGAACTCTACATATGCTAACACTTGTGGATACAGCTCAGATCATCATTATACAACAGATTAATTTGGAGTGACGTATGGCAATAAATACCAGAAAAGAGATTATTGACTATATCTATGGAAATAAGCTAATAGATAAAATAGAAACACTGCTGTGTAATGTTAATGGTGGGTGGGGGGAAGAGTCAAAGATCTTCCCTGTCCATTAGTAGGCCTCAATACCGTTTGTTTATTTCTATTGAGGCATTGGGTCAGAGGGTCATGCTTGCATCTCTTAAAAGTATATAGATACTCTGACATGAGATTTTACTTTGGGGCTTACTCATTGGAAGTGTTTGTGTGGCCAGATGAGATTCTGGGTAGCCGTTAAGGAGCCCTCACCCCCCTCCACCCCAGGCTTTGAAAACTCAGATGTTGGGGCTTCTCTCTCTGGTAACTATGTATGTATATAATGATCAAACAGTTGTATCTGTCTGTTGATCTGTGATGTATGTATTTCTTATTTATTTCCCTGCTTGTATTTTCTCTGTTGGTATATGTGTTTGATTAAAATGATTGTTGAACCCTCAAAAGTTGCTTTACTCTTAGAGAAGCAGATCTAAGAACCTATAGAGCATGCCCTCCAGTGTATGGTGGGGTCCTTGCTGTTATACCCTTGTTAATTGAGATCAGTAGAGTAAACCATACACAAAGACTGTGATTTTGATTTTGGGGGACCTTCACACAAGGTAACAATATTACTTAATTTCACTGTTTTCTATATATAGTATTCTATGAAATTTGGATAGTGCTCATTTTCCTAGCTAGGTATATTTCACAGTTGTCTTGGCTTATGGGTATAGCTAAGAATGGTATATGACATGGGACTATATGTTGTTGTTAAGAATTCTCTTAACTTAGAGTAAGGAGAACACAGCTGTAGTCCTTACTTGGGCACTTTACAGATGCAGGGCCTTAGAAAAGTTATCACTTTTTTTTCTTTGAATTCCACTTTCTTCATCTTTAAAATAGGGCTAATAATACTAGTAATATCTAGTAAACAGATTTGTTATACGGAAATTACATTTACAAACCCCTGTGTAAACATGAGGCATTATCATGTGTGCCAAAATCAGCTGTATGATAACATAAGAATTAGAATTTCAAAACTAGTATAACAGTTTTAAGACAAAACATTTAAAAGTGGTGCAGGACTTTCTGGTATTTTTATATGTAGTTTGGGCATCTAAAGAATGAATGTTCCAATTAAAATATCTAAATGCTAGCATATTTAAGTAAATCTAACGCCTTGGTGAGAGGTTTCAGTGTATGAAACTGTCTACTGAGTTTGACTTCCTGTGGTAAGATCAGTTAAATTCAAATACCAGTTCATTTATTCATTTGTCTTAATGATCTATAATTATGGTAAAACCTCTTAGCTAAGCAAAAAGAGTTTGCTCTCTAAATTGAAATGTTAATGAAAGGATACGTAATGAAATGTATTAATATTCTCCACTACTCTATAACACTAATCATTATTGTGTCTTTAGTTGTTTCTTATGTATGCATTTTCAGGAAGAATGTGTCATGACTTCTTAGGTTATAAGCTCCTAGAATGGAGGAACTCACTGCATAGATGCTCAATATAACAATTTTCTTGCTATGGGCTCACTATAAATTAAGTATTTAACAGAACATACTGACAAAGTTTTAGGAAGGGCACTGACAAGCTGGAGTTTATCCAAGGAAAAATAGAAAGAAGGAAGAATATAAGCATTTATTAAATACCTACTTTATGCCAGGAACTTTGCTAAGCACTTTACAAGTATTATAGCATTTGATTATCACAAAAAACCCCAAAACAGCAACAACAACAACAAAAAACAAAACAACTAAAAACTAAGTGTTATTGTTAAGCCCATTTTAAAGTTGAGAGATGAGACAGAGGTTAAGTAATTTGTCCAAGGTCATGAAGCTAGTAAGTATCTGAGATATTGAGCTCAGATCTTCCTAATGCACTGTGCCTAGCTGCTTCAACTAACAGGGTGGTGAGGAGGTAGGAAGTTATGCCATATGAAGCTTGTTTGAAACAACTAGGCATTTTTAGCCCTGTAATAAAAGAAAGATTTGGGGGAAACATAATAGATATATTTATGTTCCTCAAGGAGGCCATTTTGCTTCTGTCTTTGTAACTCCAGCATTTAGTACATTATTGGTACATATTAAATGAGTGAGGAAATATACACTGATGATTTGATTATTCACGTAATTTAGGGTCATCTGTGGAAAAGGAATCACACTTGTGTTTGGCCCTAGAGGCAGAACAAGGAGTAAAAGGTGGATGTTTCAGAGGCAAATTTAGAGGCAGAGCAAGGGAGGTGCATGTCTGTGTTTGGTTCAGGTTGGTGGGGAAGAAAGGTGGGTGTAGCAAGGTAGAGTGAAGACATAAACCAAACCAAACCAAAACTTCCAAATATATTAAGCTACTCGGAAGTGGAATGGGTAGATGCCTAAAGAAGTAATGCATTATCCATGACTGGAAGTCTCAAAGCAGAAAATGGATTACCAGCGGTCAAGTATGTTAGGGAGGCAGATTCCATTTGGGTAAGCATCCCGGGACTAGATAAATTCAGAGATCCCAATCTGCTATGAGATCCAACATAAATATTAAATACATTTTATTATAGAAAGTGGTTTTATATATCTCAGTTTCCTTTCTTGAGGATTGAAAGGCAAAGACTTTGCAGACTTGGCTCAACGTTGACTCTGCATTCTGAGCACATGGTAATTGTCATTGTTCTGCTTGTCACAGATACCTCAACAAACCAGATCACCAAACACTTTTCCAAATAGTAAGTGATACTGTAGGTGTTCCATGTAGCACTCCCTCCTAGCAATGTTTAGAAAATTAGATCAAATGAAATAAATGTTCTAAAAGGGAAAAGTTCCATGTACCAGAGTAATGAGTGATACCCTGTAAAGGCCTATGCCTGGAGTGGGGAACCACTGGCCTCTAGGCCACATGTAGCTCTCTCCTGGCCTAAGCTCAGTTGAACCCTGAGAGGCAGCTAGGTGGTGCAATGGATAGAGCACCAGGGCAGGAGTCAGGAGGACCTCAGTTCAAATCTCACCTCAGACACTTGACACTCACTAGCTGTGTGACCTTGGGGAAGTCACTTAACCCCAAATTGCCTCATCCTGGGACATCTCCAGTCATTATGATGAATATCTGTTCACTGGATTCAAATGGCTCTGGAGAAGTGAGGCTAGTGACCTGCACAGCCCTCCCTCACTCAAAATAAAGTCAAATGTAAGTCATGTCATCATTTCTCTGATGGAGTGGTCTTCTTCGGCAACAAAGGATGAACACACACAAAGCTGAACCCTAAAATAGTCCATGCTATGATTCCTTACATGGATGCTATGATTTCTTACATGGATGCTATGATTCCTTACATGGACTTGCTTTCTCCCTTCCTAGCATGCCACCTTCACTGACTACAATATTGTCATTCCTTTGCACAGAACTTCCACTTATCTTACAAAATGCCAGTTCATTTGTAATGATGTATGTACTCTACTCTGAAACTTAAGACTGAAAGTAATCTCTGGAGTACAATTGGTTCATAACTGTCTTTTCAGTTCAATAAAGATTTATCAAGTGTCTGTCATTTGCCAAGCACTGTTCTAGGCTCTAGGGATCTAAAGAAAAATGATGAAATATTTCCTGTCCTAAAGGAGTATACATTCTATTGCCATAACAGTATGGACCATGAAAATAAATTAAATACAATTTATGAACTAAATAGTTTGAAAAGGAGGGCATTATCACTTGAAAGACTGGAACAGTCTTCTTTAGGAAGTAGAACTTGAAATTTGAATATGTATTCTCAGAAGCATCATGTAGTAGGAACAGCATTCTTAGTATGAGGTGACTGCCCTATATGGACATCAGGAAGCAAGGCATTTGGGCTGTGGCATGTCAAGCAGCAAAGAGAGTATTATACAGTAAACCAGAGGAGATGCTGAGAGAGAGAGAGAGAAAGAGAGAGAGAGAGAGAGAGAGAGAGAGAGAGAGAGAGAGAGAGAGAGAGAAAGAGAGAGAGAGAGAGAGAGAGATTTAATAAATATTAAATGCTTGCTATTAGGTAGGCAATGTGCTAAGTACTGGGAATACAAATACAAGAATACAAGATAGTCCCTATTCTCAAGGGGCTTATATTCTAATAGGGGGAGAAGAAACATAAAGAGGAGGTTAAAAAAAATAAAAGCAGGGGTTATGGGCAGTACCTGTCTGCAGGCAAAGTTGCTGATTAGGAGGTAGAGACAAGGCAAGGCAATGAGAATTTATTAAGCACTTTCTATGTGCTGTTGTGTTTGTCCTTTATTCTCAGAGCATCATGACAACGGGTAGATGATGACATGACTTGCAGTTGACTTTGATTGAGGGAGGGAGGGCTGTGCAAGATCATTAGCCTCACTTTCTTTTCCAGAGCCATCTGGGTGCAGTGACCACATGTTCATCAGGACCTAGATGACCCAGAATGCAGTGGGACACCTGGTCCTTTTAGTAGAAAGTCTTTTCACTTTTCTCACTTTGAACCAGGTAACACCCATTCAGTAAATAGTCCTCTTTAAGAAGTAAGTCAAGGGATGGCCCTTTTAATCAAAATACACACACATACATGTACTTGTATATCCATATATACATGCACACATATACATATACATACATATACATACATACATATAGGAGGGAAAGGGAAAGCTCAGTTACCCCACTGGTTGGTCAATCATTCAGGCAGCTCCGACTATTCACAGGTTGTGTTTCTCTTTCATTTTTGAAGAGGACCATGACATCAAGGAGACTTGACTTTCAATTGACTTTGATTTGAATTAGGGAAGGCTGTGCAAGGTCACCAGTCTTGCTTTCTCCTCCTGAATCATCTAGGTCCAGTGGCCAGAGATATTCATCAGAACAACTGGAGATGGCCCAGGATACAAGGTGCTTGTCATTATGATAACCACTAGGAATACAAAAGCAAGATAATCCCAGGGCTCAGGGATAGTTGAGCATAGAAACATACATTCTAATGGTGGAAAATACAAAAGAAAGCTGAAGAACTGAGAAGTGGCTGGGGGAGGGGCAAGAAGAGGTACTCACATAGAACCATGATGTAGATGCCCAGAATGGCTAAATCAGAGCCAGGAAGTAAAGGAAGGTTGTTGTGTCTGGAAGCTTTGGGAGGAATACACTGACTAGAGTAAGGGATAGGCATAACACAGGGGAGTTCCAGGATAAGAAGGATGAAGGAGGAGATAGATATTCTACCCTAAGAAAGACCCAGGCACTAAGCAAAGTTTCAGAGTGAGATGGCAATTGAGGCATCGTAGAACAATCTGAGCTCTTCCATGGCCTGATCCCATGGTATATTTATTTTGGATGTGTGGGATACAGAAGCCTTGACTTCTGTGTCTTTCCCTGATGGTAAGTATTGTTCTTCCTCATCAGAAAGGAAGGGAAGAAATATCTGTTCACCAAGAAAGTAACCTTCTATAGTCTTATTTTTTTTTCCCTTTTCTGGGCATTTTCCCAGCCAGTGACTTGACTTCTGAGTTTTCTTTCCACCCCCACCTTGCCTCCAGATCTGCCCAGCCAGTGCTTGGGGTCTGAGATTCAAATGCTGCTTCCCAACCTTAGGGCTTTGGGCTGGGAGCGGGGCTGCTATTCAGTGTGAGATTAAGTTCAGGTGCTCAGGTGGGGGCAGGGCTGCCTCACAGGGCTCAGTTCCCTCAGGGGGTTTATGTGGAGACCTTCAACAATGGATCTGAGCTCCTGCCTGCTTTGGGAGTCCCTGTCTGCTGCCGCACCCGCTGCTGCCTCCCGAGGGGCCCCGAGCCACGGGGACATCCCACTCCCCTATTGGCCACCCAAAAAGACTCTCTCACCGACCCCTGTCACCTGTGGGTGGAGGGACCCGCGTGGCCATTGGAGATTCCATCCTTGAAGCCTGCTGGGATCTGCTCCTCTCAGTGCCATGCAGCCAAGGCAGGGCTGGGCTCTGCTCTGCGTCCAGGTCTGGTGTGCAACGGACCTTTCACGTCAGGTTTTCTGGTCTCTTTGGAACAGAAATCTCCTCCACTCTGTTGTTCTGTGGCTTCTGATGCTCCAGAATTTGTTGGGAGCTCTTCTTTACAGATATTTTACGGGCTGTGGGTTTGGAGCTAGCATATGTGTGTCTTTCTACTCTGCCATCTTGGCTCCTCCCCCATTGTAGAACAATCTAAAAACAGTCAGGAGCAGAGCCAGGAGGCAAAGCATTTCAGAGAGTAAGTTGAATTGGGAGTGAAATGACCATGACTGGGGCCTCTCATGAAATGGTGCTCCTAGCCAGAGATTCACCAAACAAAGGACAAGGCCCAAAGTACAGACATCTGGAGATGAGCAAGGTTGCTGGGGAGTAGTTAGAACTAAGTTACAATGGTTTTTAAAATATAGAGAATTTGTATTTCCTCCTAAAATCAAAAAGGAGTCACTGGAGTTTCTTGACCAAAGGAGTCACATGACATGAGCTGTGCTTTAAGTTTATCAATCTGGCAGTTGTGTGGATGAATTGTATAGGGAAGGTACATAGAGACAGCAAGTCCAGTTAAGAGGCAGTAGTTCAAATGAAAAGATAGATAAACAATGTGACATTTTCTTAAGGATTTCCCGGTATAGATTCTCTGTTTTCTACTACATTACATAGCATTTTATTGTCCCATTTAAACTAACTGCAACCTGTCATTATCTTCTGATTCACAGGCGTAAATTAGATGTTTCATGCTCAGAGGATGGTACTAATTGAAAGAATTAAGTGTACTAACTCAAGAAGTAAATTCCCATCCCTCCCCTCCCTTCTCTTCCCCCCCCCTTTCTTTCCTTCTTGCATTTGAAATAACAAATTATACCTCATTTTACAGATGAGAAAATTGAAATTAAGTGAGGATAAATATCCTGTCATAGAACCATAGCTAGTCATGCCAAAGACAGGATTTGAACTTAGATTTCACTGACTCTAAGATCTGTATTTTGTCCATAATGATATACTGATTTTCAATATACTAAAAATAACAACTCACATTTATGGACCCATTTAGAATTTTTCAAGCATTTTCCCCATAACAACCATATGAGATATGTGCTGCACATGTTATTATCCCCACCCCCTTTTCTTTTACCAGGTGCCTGATATCCTTCCATATCTAAGGGCATAGCTATCTTTAAGTATATTATATCTACCCACTTCCCCTATAACACTTATCCCATGAAAACAGAAAACTAGGTTAGTCTGGCTTAGCCTATCTTGATGACATCTTGTTGACATTTAGTGATCTTAGTTGACTGATTTAGATGATCATATCATTCCTTTAAAAACAGTTGAGAATTTTGCCAGGAAGCAGTCAAGTTCAGTGGCCTATGTTTTGATGATTCCAATTTGATGATTTCATTCTAAAAATTTAGAAAATCTTTGCCCTTCATCTCTGGACATGTCTTGAGCTTTCCAAGGTCTTTCAAAGTTGATAGACATCAGCTCAGCAAATACATAAGTTGTATTTTCTTTTATTTGTTTTGTTTATGTTTGGAGGGCTATATGTGGGTATAGTTGATCTAGTTCTGTCTCTGTATTTCCCGTGCTTAGTGCCATATCTTGCACATAGTAGGTATTTAATTGAATGCTTGTTGAATTGATTTATGACCTCTCAAGATGAAGTGATTTGATCAAGATCATAGTGGAACCAATTCATGCATCTAGGTGTTAGGGCATCAAGGCTACCTCTATTGAGAAAATCTGCACTGCTGGCCATATGTAATGAATCACCAAAAACAAATTTTAGGATAAATTTTATTTTAGGATAAATCACTTTGGTTTAATGATGATTCAGCATTCGCAGGTTAATCACTCACCATGAAGCTGTTCTTGGCACATTTATACCCAGTCAGAAGCAACTGTGTGTTGTTCTATTAATCACTTCTTAAATCCTGGGACTTGAGGATAAATGAAGAATTCACTAATATAAGAATAATCCCATATGGCTTAGTAGGATGGGCATATTTTTCTCCCTTTCACCCAATTTTTCTATTGCTTACAACTAAACTAATCAACATCTAATTGAATTTTGAAGGAGAAATCCAAAAGGAGGTAATGATCTCATTAAAAAGAAACTCCAGTTAATAATGTTTGATCCTCATAGCAAACTGACAAGACAATGGATTGTTTAAAAAAAAAATCTTGACACCATGATCACAGATCTCTGGAACACAGGAGCAGGTGTCCTTTAAAAAATACCAGTTCTCACTCTTAATTTAAATGAATTTCCCTCTCCTGACACTTCTTGACTCACTTAAGCTTGCTGCTCTCTTTGGCAGGCCTCTGTGAAGACAGCACATTTCATCAAGTCTAATCTTTTGACTCTGAGTACATCTGCTAATCTGGAGCCTTTGATGATATACTTTTATGTTTATACATAGGTCCTAAAATGAACAGTATTAAATCTCTGGGTAAGTGCATACCAAATGCTATGTTAATACTGCTTTACTTCTTCCCCAAATAGTTCCATATTTTGGCATGCCTGGATTAAAATGACTTAGGAATCTCTTATTCAGTCTCATTTCCACCAGGTACCACATCTCTTTTCATTTTTCATTTGTTTTAAGCTTCTGTTCTCTGGATGCACAAATACTTTCCTCCAATTTCTTATACACATACAAAAACTATACATATATATTATATGTTTTATATATGTATGTATATAATATATAAATGTATAATTTTTAAAGATTTGTTTTGGACTTGCATAAAGAGAATAATAGTTAAACATGGTCTATCCGTTCTCCCCTTGAAAATCTTTTGTTGATGCCTCATCATAGATTAGATGTGGTCCTATATTATTAAAAAACATTATTAATGATATCCAAGTTATGCTACGTCCAACAAAGCTGGTAAGACTTTATGCATAAGCTGGGGGAAGAAAAGTATATGGCAATCAAGTACAAGAGTAGCTAAGTTCAGAGATGTTTGATATTCTAGAAATAGCCACAGGAGGATGAATTGCTTCAGCCATATTAACTTATGAGGCTGGTATAGCAGGGAGCAAAGGGATATTGATCCATGCCAGAGGAGGGAGAATCAATATGGAATAAATGAATGGTTTTGACAATATTGAATTAAGATGATTTGACATGGAAAAGCCAGCTCTGATGTTCTCCCAGCTCTCTCCTTTGTGAGCCTGGTTAAAGGTTCTGGCCAAGAATCCTCTTTATAGATGAATAACCTCTTATTTAGGTTTTCCATAATAGTATACTTAAATAGACTACTTAGTCTACTTAATTTCCATAGCCTACTTAAATTTTCATAAAGTATTTTATATAGTCTTTAATGCTATTCCTGTGTAAGAAATGAAGCTATGAGATAGAAGATAATGCAATTAGCTAAGTCTGAATTGAGTTGAATATCTTGAACCCAACAGTAATACATGATGATTTGGAATGAGTTCCCTGGTAAAATACTCTAGAGCACTGTATGACAAGATCTAGAATTTTAAAAGATCTTGAAAAACAAGAAAATTGGGTTAAATCTACTAAGATTCCATGGATAAGGTTAAATGTAAAGACTTGGGTTCACATATCAGCCTCTTAAGGAAAAGGTAGGTAAATCATGACTAGGTAATTGTCTAGCCAAGTTCTAGAGATTTTAATGAACTATCAATATGTATTAACAGTTGTATGGTTCCTAAAGCTAGTACAGCCTAGTACTCTGAGCCTAATACAATCTGAGTATTGGTCATGATAGTGCTGGGCATCATTCCATTTTATATTTGCAGTTTGATTTCATAGAACACGATGTCCTTGTTCAGGGGACCCTTTTTTTTTTGTCCTCCCTCCCTTCTAGCTTCTTTTTTTTATGTTTCTTCCTCCATTATACTGTAAATTTCTTGAGGGCATATAGGGATTGTTTATTTCTTTTTTTATATATATCCCCAGCACTTAGCAGTGTCTGGCACATAGTAGGCACTTAATAAATGTTTATTGAATTAAATTTATAGAAAAAAAGTACTAAGTATCTGAGGCAGGAGGTGACCAGAAGAGTAAGTGAACACTCAGGAATACATGAGATCCAAGAAATAGGCAGAAAATGCAACATGAGGCTCATGCACACGTTCAATGAAAACAGGTTTCAAACAAGTTGTGAACATTTCTCCAATATTTATTAAATAGCATGTATGTAATAGGCAATGTACTTGACCCTGAAAACAAACCTGTATAAATACAAAATAGTTCCTACCCTCAAATACTTTGAGTTCTCCCAGGGAAGTAACACACACACGTATATAAATTATACATATATGCATATATACTCATTTACATATACATACACACAGAGAGACAGGCATACAGAGAGATAGGCAGAGATAGACATAGAGAGACAAAGACAGAGAGAAAGAAAGGTATTACAGAAATGAAAGAAAAAGATCACTAATAACTAGAGGGAGGAAGAATATTTTCAGTCAGAAGGTGGCACCTCATTTAAACCTTAAAAGACACAAGGAATCTAAGAGTGAGAGATTGGGAAGCTGTGCTTTCCAGTTAAAAAGGAGAGAGAATTTTGAAGGTACAAAGACATAATGTGAAATACCAAAATTCAGAGAGGAGCTAATAAGATACTTTGGAATAAATGTGAGGTGAAATAATATGAACTGTGGATACAAGAGTAGGTTGGAACCAGATAGTAGATGGCTTTAAAGTCCAAACTAACGAGGTTGAAATTTATACTTGAGTAAGTAGGGAGCCAGTTAAAAATTTTTGAACAGGGGAGTGATTTGTTCAGGCTTGCGTTTTAGGAAGAAACTGTCAATTGTGTGTAGGATGGATTAGGAAGCGGAAAGACTTGTAGCAGAAACAATTAGGCAGCTATTGCAGTATCATAAATGAGAGGTGATGAGAGTCTGAACTAATGTCCTGGTTATAGGAGTAGATAGAAAGACAGATTAAAAGGCAATCTGAAATGAGAGGCTGCAACACGTTATTTGATGCATTGGTGAATTTAAAAAAAAACACGCTGAAATCATGCTTTCAGAAAAAGAAAAAAGTAAAATGCACAATACATGAAGAAAAACAAGGAAACTGTGTTATGACTAAAGGAATATAAAGTATTGCTTGGAGGGAGAAAAGAGAGTAGAGAGAGAAGCAGAGCTGAAAGAGAGAAGCAAGCATAAGAGGGCTAGGGGAACTTATTTGTGAGGAAGCCTAACAATATTTGTGATGTTGGGAGCCCTGTCTATTGACCTGTGTTAATTTTTCAGACAGAGACCCTGTCTGTTGGTCTTTATGAGTAAAATGAGTTGAGGAGTAGAGGTCTGCCCACAGGAAGGAAGCTTAGCTTAAGCCCCTTTTAACAGCTGTTAAAGTGAATTGAGATGATGGTACTGGCCATATGTATAAATATTGTGATGGTCCTATTAAACTTTGTTTTCCTAGAAACAGAAGCTGTGGGCAGAAGCTGCAGGAGCCTAATGTGAGGCAGAAATAGGAAGAGTTTGGAGTAGAACAGTCCCCATGAGCTGCGATAAGGAGCAGGAGCAGAGAGTTGCCTGCATATGAACCCAGGTAAAAGCTGGGAGCTCCAAGTCCATGGAGGAGGAGTGGTGGGGTTTGGAAGTCAGCCTTGAGTCAAGATGAGAGAGGATTCTACTTGGATACTGTGTATTGATTCCAGAGATTGTTCTTACCATGACCTAGGGGTGGATGATGTGGTATTTTCTGCTGCCCCTTAAGGCGCTTCATATTAGAGAAGACCCTATCCTGGGACCCCCTGACTTTGGGGATGCAATGATATATGCTATGTACCATATGACTCACAGTGTTATGAGATACATATATGTATTAGATGATATGTTTTGCTCAAGGATGTTGTTTTGAATGTTATGCTTTATTGATCAATGTTTAGTTTATTGCTGAACAGAATGTTGATTATACTATGCAATTATACCTTTAAAATTATTCACAGCAGCAGTCCTCAGGTGTACTGCAATGACTGGTGTTATACCCTCTAATTAATAATAAAATAGCACTTTTAAAAGAATTCTGGAGTGGCAGAACTAACAAAAGGACTGATCAAGCAATTTTACAGCCTGAGACAACTTAGAGGTCCAGCAGGAAAAGTCTGCTGGGTGGGTGGAGCATAGTCAGCCCAATCTGGTGCAGACCACAACAGCATAAGCAATACCTGGTAACAGGACTTAGTGTGGAGGGCAAGGGAGAGGGGGTGAGGAACAACTGAATCTGCAGTTGTAGCTGTAAGATTTCTCAGCCCAGAGATCTCTCGGCTCACAGACAGTCAGGGGTGGGGGTGGGCATCAGACACCTGGGAAGAAATATTACAGCGGACCTTTTGCTGGCACTAGAAGCAGGACGCTGTTACATTGCCCACACAGGGACCCCAATCACAGCTCCAGGGTGAGGAGAATCCCTAGCCAGAACAGACACCTAGTCTACATCCCAAAGAGATAATAAAAAAGGCAGAAAGGACCCATGTGGGAGGACAAAAATATTTACAGCAGCTCTTTTTGTAGTGGCAAAGAGCTGGAAATTGAGGGTATGCCCATTGGGGAAGAGTTGAACAAGGTGTAATATATGAATATAATTGAGTACTATAGTTTCATAAGAAATGATGAGCAGGTGGAATTCAGAGGAAAAAAAAAACTTGGAAAGACTTACATGAACTGATGTTGCATGAAATGAGCAGAACCAGGACAACATTGCAAAAATTAACAGCAACATTGTGTGATGACCAACTGATAGGCTTAGCTCTCCTCCGTAATACAATGATATACGACAATTCTAAAAGATCCATGATAGAAAATGCTATCCACATACAGAGAAAGACCTATTAAGTCTGAATGCAGATTGAAGCATACTATTTTATTTTGTTGTTGTTTCTTTCTTTTTTCTTTTTGTACTGATTTTTCTTTCACAACATGACTAATATAGAAATATGTTTAATATGATTGTATATGTATAGCCCATATAAGATTGCATGCTCTCTGGGGGAGGGGGAAGGAAAATGAAGAGGGGGGATTTAGAAGTCAAAATCTCATTAAAGTGAACGTTGGAAACTAAAAATAAATACATTAATTATAAAAAGAACAGAGACCTAGGATACAATTTCAGGGCCAGGAGGAAGGTTTGTGGTTGATCACATATCAGAGTATAGGCTAGGATAGTAGTGACTCTACCTCTCCTTAGGTCATACCAATATACAGACCCATAGACTAGCTCTGAGGGCAGCAGCACAAAAAGAAAAAAACTGATTTGGGGTGGAATCTTCTCCACTCCAGGAGCAGAGTCCAACCTTAAAATAAAGTTAAAACTTAAAAAAATTAGGCTGGAAAAATGAGTGAACAACAACAACAACAAATAACCTGAACTTTGGGAAGATCAAAAATCAAACTCAGAAGAAAACAATGTCAAAATAGTTACATGCAAAGCCTCAAATAAAAATATAAATTGTTCTCAGGTCCAAAAAGAATTCCTGGAATACCTCAAAAACCTTTTAAAATTCAAATTAGAGGGGCAAAGGGAAAATTGGGGAAAGAAAATAGTGATGCAAGAAAATCCTAAAAATAAAAAAAGACAATTTGGTAATGGAGGCATAGCAAATTCTGAAGAAAATATCATCTTCAAAACAAAATAGGCCACAAAAGGCACACTGAAGAATTATTTAAAAAGCATAATTAGCAAAATGAAAAAATTTACAAAATCTCATTAAAGAAAATAATTCCTTCAAAATTGGAATTGCACAAGTTAAAACTAAGTACTCCCTGAGATATCAAGAAATAATAAAGCAAAATTTTAAAAAATTGAAGAAAATGTGAAATATGTAATTGCAAAAAGAAACTGGAAACAAAAACTAGAAAACTGATTATGGAGAGATAATTCAAGAATTATTTTATTATGGGGCAGAGTTAAAATGGTCAGGGCGGGGGAAGTAGACATTTGTCTGAGCTCTCCCCAATTCCTCTCACAACAATATTAAATAACATCTCAAAACAAGTTCTGGAGCAGCAAAACCCACAAATAGGAGGTGAAACAATTTTCCAGCCCAAGACAACATAGAAGGACTGCAGGAAATAACTCTCTGTCCCGTTCAAGTCAGTAGCCAGCCCTGGATTCCCTGGTGCAGCATACAAACTACCAAGCCTATTGGCCCTGGGTCTTCAGTCCAGCAGCCAGGCCCGCAGTACAAGAAGCTTGGGACAGTGTTCCCCTGTATTTCAGGAGCAAATCTCAACTTTAGAAGTCACAAAATAGGCTAGAAAATGAGCAAAAATAAACAAGCAAGCAAAAACAAAAACAAAGAAACAAAAATGTTGACCATAGAAACAGGGAAGATGACAGGGAAGATGAAAGCACATACTCATAAGCACTAACATGTGAAGCCTCAAAGAGGAACAGGAACTTGTCTCAGGCCACCAAAACTAAGCAAACAAACAAAAAACTCCTGGAAGAGCTAAAAAACAAGATTTTAAATTTCAAATAAGAGAAGTAGAAGATAAATTGGGAAAGTAAGTGATATGCAACAGAATAATGAAAAAAGAATAAACAGCTTGATAAAAAAAAAACAGAAAAAAATGGGGAAAAAGTGAAATTCAGTGAGGCAATCAACTCTCTAAAAAGTAAAATTGTTCAAATGGAAAAGAGAGTTCAAAAAATCCACTGAAGAAAACAAATTGCTAAAAAGCCAAGAGAAAAAGCAGGATGGAGAGAAGCACATAGTTAGTAAACATATCTGTGTATGTGAGATAAACTCACCTAGGAATTGAAGGATGTAGTAGACAAATCATTTTCTGATTATAAATTGTCAAAAGACAGGAAACAGGCAGTTTTCAGATGAAGAAATCAAGGCTACTGGTAGTCATATTAAAAAAATGCTCTAAGCCACTATTAATTAGAGAAATGCAAATTATAACAATTCTGAGTTATCACCAAACACCTGTCAGATTAGCTAATACAACAGAAAAGAAAAATGACAATTTTTGGAAGGGATGTGGGAAAATTAAGATATTAGTGCATTGTTTATGGAGTTGTAAAATAACCCTTCTCCTTTGCTAAATACATTGTAACATAACCTCTATGGGACTGAGGATACTAAAAAAAAAAAATAAATAAATAAGTATAAACAGTCTCTGTGCACAAGGATCAAATAAAGTAAAGGGTGAGACAGTGTCAAACAAATGTCATGCCCTCAACAGTTATAGGGAAGTTAAGAAAAGGGAAAGATTTGAAGAGCAAGAAGATATACACAGTTTTGGACATGTTGACTTTAATACGTCTATGGGATATCCAGTTCAAATGTTCAGTAGGCAGAGATGCAAAACTGCAGGTAAGAAAAGATATTAGACCTAGATAAATATCTGCATCTGAAAATTTTCTGCATAGAAATGAAATTCAAGTCATGGAAACTGATAAGGTCATAAATAAAAATAATATGAAAGAAGAAAAGAAGTGGTTCCGGGACAGAAATTTAGGGGACACACATGTTCATTGGTCATAATCTGGATTAAGATCCAACCAAAGAGATTGAGTTGGTGTAATCATACAGGTAGAAGGAAAACAATGCGAACCATGTAACAAAAATCTGGACAAGAAAGTGTGGAGAAAAAGATGATCCATAGTATGAAATATGGAGAGAGACCAAAACGAAGGAAGACTGCAAAAAGGCTATTAATTTTGGTAATTAAGAGATCACTGGTAACTATTGAGAGATCAGTTTCAGTTGAACAATAAGATCGAAAGCCAGACTATGGAGATTTAACAAGAGAGTGAGATGAAGGGAAGTAGAATTGATATAGTTTTTCTCAAGTTTAGCTATAAAATGGAGGAGAGATATAGGTTGGTTACTAGAAGTACTGAATGGATCACTAAGGATCTTTTGGAGATGGGTGGGAAATATCACGTTTACAAGTAGTAGGGCAGCAACCAATAGATAGAAAGATTGAAGAATAGTTAAAAAAAAATGAATGTGGTGGAGAGGATAACTGTTGGTGAAAAGAAGATGGAATGGGAATGCATATGAATGTGATATGAGTGACTTTAGCAAAAAGGACCACTATTTTATGTGAGAAAGTGGTGAAGGACACATAATGGGAAGGAGAAGTAACATGAGGAGAGAAGAGAAGAGAAAATTGTCAGTGAATAACCTCAATTTTTTCAGTGAAACATGAAACCAGGTTACAATTTTTCAAATAAGATAAAGAATGAATAATTAATAGGGTTAAGAAATGACTAAGAGGAAAAGTGAGTTGGGACCCTCATGTGTTACTTTTAATTACCTTAAGATTCTCCCTGAAACAAAGCTCATTGTATTGAGACTGGTTTCTGATAGATATTAATATCAGTAATCTTCCAATGATGCTTTATATCTGTGGGTCTTCAAATACCACAGTTTTAAGAGAATAAAGTTGCAGCTCACCCGAAAGAAAGTGAAGAGGTGCTTTGTGAGCATGAGTGGCTTGATCTTAATTACTAATGAAGTATAGTGAAAAAGTCAATATAAATGATTTCATTAAATATATATTTGAAAGTGAAGGGAACAAGTCATGTATCAAGAATGAGACAACTGATGGATTTCTCACATGCTTCATTGGCAACCATATAAAGTCAAGAAATGTATAGGAAGAATCCTCAGTAAATTTCATGGAATCCATATGAATTTTTTTATAAGAGGGCATGGATTTCACAGAGTGATAATCAGCCTTGGAGTTCATGTGGTAGAGAGGTATCACATCCCCATGTTACTAGGATTCCAACTAGTATTTATTTAACTGTGGATGATTGGCAAGGACTTTGGAAGTGATCAGTTTATTGGGCATAATAGCGCCTCTATGGGGCAACTAGGTGGTGAAGTTAATAGAGCACTGGCCCTGAGGTCAAGAGGACCTGAGTTCAAATATGGCCCCAGACACTTGACACTTACTAACTGTGTAACCCTGAGCAAGTCACTTAACCCCAATTGCCTCACCTCCTCCTTCCAAAAACAAAACAAAAAGAAAAAACAATTAAACAAAAAACTAAACTGTCTCTAGATATAAATAACCAAGCTTCTGTCTAAGAGTGTGCTTGTGAGACTTTCTTGTCATTCCTTGTCATAGCCTCTCAATCATACTCTCTGAGACCACAGCTCACTAATGAGTGAGAACTTGAAGACCTGAGTCTTTCAGCCATCTGGACTGAGAAAATGGATAGCTCACCACTACCACTTTGCTGCTTTCATGTTACAGATATATTGATGCTTTTAAGAATTTACAAAAATATTGTGTGATCATGTGAAGAACCCGAATTCAGGAAAAGATATGATATGAAATACTCTCTTATAGCCTCTTTGCTTCTTGTGTGAACAGATTCCAGGGACTCAGAATAAAACTAGTGATCATTTTCAGCCTGGATTCTGGTTGTCTGTGGACGTAAGTAGTTTTGAGTGAGCAGATAAGAGAGGTAAGAGGACATAGGGTCAAGGTTACAAGTAGAGACTACTACCTCTCCTCCTAAGACTAGAGCAAAGAAAGATGATGTTAAAGTAGCTAGAATGTAGAATGGGAAAGAGAGGAAGCTTCCATTAGAAGGTTGCAAGTTTTGTAACTAATAATAAAATTTCTTACAGGAAAACAAGAAATATTAAGTGTCTCCTAGGTAATGGGCACTGTCTTAAGTGCTGAGGATATAAACATAAACAACATAAAAAGTCATTGACTTAAGAAGCTAATGGGCAGTAGAAACACTCAAAAGGAAGCTAACAAAAAGTGGGAGGGAAATGGGACAGAAATACCTGCATAGGGACATGGTACTAAAGTATAGAACTAAAGAAACACAACCAGGAAGAGAATCCAGGTTTACCAGCCTTGGCCTGTCCCCAAATGTAGGCTCCAGGAACAATTCACCAAGAGGAGAAGCCAGCATAGCAGAAAGAAAAGTCTGGAGTGAGTAGATGTTTCATAGTAAGGAGATGCCAAACACTGAGGGAGGTAGTAGAGTAAGATGACAAAAAGGGAGAAGTAGATTATCATAGAGGAGGGATATTCAGGGTTAGAAGACAATTAGAGAAGGTATATGTTCAATCATGAGGAAGTCCCAGTTGAGGGGACTTTCCAAGATGAGACTCACCTGGGGCGATATCTGAAGCCCAGAAAGTAAGCACTTTGCTGTTAAGCTCTATTCTTATAAAATGTTCCATCTGAAAACGGAATCTTTGAAGAATACTCAAAATGTAGTATCCATATAAGAAATGTCTCCCTTCCTTCCATTGCTTGCTTTTTGGTCCTCTTCCTCTCTCTCTCTCTCTCTCTCTCTCTCTCTCTCTCTCTCTCTCTCTCTCTCTCTCTCTCTCTCTCTCTCTCTCTTTCTCTCTCTCTCTCTCTCTCACACGCACACACACACACACACACATACACACACACATGCATATTTCTTCCTCTATTTCCCATCTACCCTTGTTACCTTTGTTCCATTTCCCTAATCTCAGATGCTTTTATCCTTAAGAACTATAAGCCCCTCACTCTCTTACTGTCATTTTCTTTCCCTGATTCCCTTGTCTGACTTTGCCTCCAGCTTCAACCATAATGGTCTAAGAAAGGCGGCATTCTGGAGACAAGGGTGACTATCAGTGATGAAAGAGCAACATTAAAGAGCCAATTCAATGGAAATTTAGCACAGCAGGAGGATGTTAAGTCTTTCCAGGTGCCTGTTAAAGGTCACCAGATCTGGCAGAGACACAGGATCTAAATATACCTTTACAATATCAATTTCATTTCATTGTAGGGTTGAGAAAGGAATAAATTGCACCATTATTATGTTTTCCAGTGAAAGGGAGAGTTAGGGAGGAAATCAATAAGACAATGAGGCAACATACTGAGAGTCATAGGGCATAGACTTGAAGGAAAACATAAATGACATTTGGCTATGGGTTCTAATTCACAGTGGCCAAATGAAAAATGTGCTCATATAAAACAGACAGCAACATAAAACCAATGAAATCATGAAGACAGAAAAGCACATGACTTTTAAAGTAATATGGGATATTCAGCTCTTCTGAGAGATCATCACAAGGCAATATTCTTAAGAGCTTCTCATTCTTTCCTTTACTTGCTTAATTTTGTCACCAATGGGATAAGGGCTATTGGTTTCAACCACCTCTGTCTTTGGCATTTTCCACTTGGACACAAAGAAGGAAACCAAGGGAAGCTAGGTAGAGGGAACAAAATCTAACAGTGATGGAATCTCAACTTGAACCTAGGAATTCTGATTACAAGTTTAGTAAACTTTCACTCTACCATTCTGCCCTTCTCATTTTCTTTTTTCTTCTTTTTATTTTTCTTCTCTCCCCCCCCCCCCAAATGTTTTTGTTTGAGAACATTCTGGCTTCATAAGAAATATTTCTTAATAATTCAAGTTGGCAACAATGGAATGGCATGCTTTTAGTGACTTTGAGTTGCCTGTTACAGGGATGTCTTCAAATGAACACTGGACGACCATTTGTCATGGGACCAGATTAGAGATCACAGATGCTGAGAAAAAATGAAATCGAGAGGTTATTTAACCTTTCCCCTCATTTTACAGTTGAAGAAACCAGGGTAGATGAGATAAATGATTGGTCAAACTATGTTAATTTCCAACTGAAATTCTATAATGCCAGGAAAATATAGACAGCTTGGATTCGTGTGACTGTTATGCGAGGGGGTTTACAACTACATCCAGAAAACTAGAAAACAGACTGGAAGAAATCAGCCTTGACCTGATATCTCATACTATATTCTATAATACAGTATAAATGAATGCATGGCCTTAATATTAAAGATTATACCTATAAAAATTAGAAGAGAAGCAGATAGTATACCTCTCACAGCTATAAGTAGAAGATATATCACTAAACAAATAAGCAATAGAGACAATTAAAAAGATAAAATAGATAACTTTGATTACATGAAAGTGAACATCTTCTACTCAGAGAAAATTAATGTACCTAGAAAAAGAAGGGAAGTGGTCAAACTAGAAAAAAATAATGTACCAAATTTCTTTTATAAAGGTTTTGTATGCAAGATATAAATATATAAACAACTGATAAATATTCATAAGACTAATAGCTATTTTGTAGTAGATAAACTGTCAAATATATTAACAAACAGTTCATAGAAGAACTAAAAAGTTATTACAACTGTATGAACAAATATTCCATGTCACTAAAAATAAAATAAATGCAAAACAAAATAATCCTGAGGTTCAGTTCATACCCTACAAATTGGGAAACAAAACAAAAAAGATTATGGAAGGGTTATGGAATGATAGGTTCACTAATAAGTTGGTGGAACTGTGAAATTGTACAACCATTTTAGAAAGAAATTTGGAATTATGAAAATAAAGTGACTAAAATATCCATACCTATTGAACTGGAGACTTCATTATTAGATGCATACCTCAAACGGGAGTGATTAGAACACAGTACCCATATAAATAAAATATATGTTGTAGTACTTTTTGTAAGCAAAAAAGAAAAAAGGAACCAAAGTAAATGCCCATAGAGAATGGAGAATGACTAAGTACATTCTAATATGTTACTGTATTGAGACATTACTGTGATGTAAAAAATGATGAATATGATAATTCCTGAGAAGCAAGGAAATGTGTACGAGATGATGCAGAGCCAAGGAAACAATGCACACAATGATTACAAAAATGTAAATGGAATCACCATATACACAAAAGCATAAGTGAATGTATCAAAATTATAAAACACAACAATGACCCCAAAGAAGAGTTATGAGAAGATACAACCTTGGTCTTGTGCATTACATGTATTTTTTGGATTTTTCAAAGAATTGATAGATTGTAAAGATTTTATTTCTTTTTTATTAAATTATTTTTAGTTTTCAACGTTTGCTTCCACAAGATTTTGAGTTCCAAATTTTCTTCCCACCCCTCCTCCACCTACCCCAAGACAGCATGCATTCTGATTGCCCATTCCCTCAATCTACCCTCCCTTCTATCACTTCCCTCATTTCTCTCATCCCTATCCTCTTTATTTAGAGTATGATAGATTTCTATGCACTATTCCTAGTATGTCTTATTTCCCAGTTGCATGTAAAAACTATTTTTAACGTTTGTTTTTAAAACTTCCAACTTCCAACTCCGAAGAGTTCCAACTTCTCTCCTTTCCTTCTTCCCATCCCACCCCCTCTCCCATTGAAAAGGCAAATAATTCGATATAGTTAACAGATGTGTAGTCATGCAAAACATTTCCACAACAGTCATGTTGTGAAAGACTATACTTGTCTTCATCCTATTCTGCCTGCCATTAATTCTATTCTCTCTTTTAACCTTGTCCCTCCTTGAAAGTGTTTACTTCCAATTACCCTCTCCTCCAATTTGCCCTCCTTTCTATCATCCCCCCACACCTCCACTTAACCCCTTCCCCCCACTTTCCTATAGTGTAAGATAGATTTGCATACCAAATTGTGCATGTTATTCCTTTCTTAAGCCAAATCCAATGAGAAAAAGTGTGACTGTTTCTCTCTCAGTTCCCCCTCTGACCCTCCATTGACAAAGCTTTTGCTTGCCTCTTTTATGTGAGATAATTTACCCCATTCTATTTCTCCCTTTCTCCTCCCAATTCATTCCTCTGTCACCCCTCAGTTTTATTTTTTATATATCATCCCTTCCTATTCAACTCACCTTGTGCTCTCTATGTGTGTGTGTGTGTGTGTGTGTGTGCGTGCACGTGCATGCGTGCATAATCCTTCCAATTACTCAAATACTGAGAAAAGTTTCAAGAGTTACAAATATTATCCCTCCATGTAGGAATGTAAACAGTTCAGCTTTAGTAAGTCTCTTATGATTTTTCTTTCCTGTTTATCTTTTCATGCTTTGCTTCCTTCTTGTGTTTGAAAGTCAAATTTTCTATTCAGCTCTGGTGTTTTCTTCAAGAATGCTTGAAAGTCCTCTATTTCATTGAATGACCATTTTATTCCCTTGAAGTATTATACTTAGTTTTGCTGGGTAGGTGATTCTTAGTTTTAATCCTAGTTCCTTTGACTTCTGGAATATCATATTTCAAGCCCCTTGATTGCTTAATGTAGAAGCTGCTAGACCTTGTGTTATCCTGATTGTATTTCCACAATACTTGAATTGCTTCTTTCTGGTTGCTTGCAATGTTTTTTCCTTGATCTGAGAACTCTGGAATTTGGCTACAATATTCCTAAGAGTTTCTCTTTTCAGATCTCTTTCAGGAGATGTTTGGTGGATTCTTTTGATATTTATTTTACCCTCTGGTTCTAGAATCTCAGGAAAATTTTCCTTGATAATTCCATGAAAGATGATGTCTAGACTCTTTTTTTTCCATCATGAGTTTTAGGTAACCCCATATTTTTTAAATTGTCTCTCCTAGATCTATTTTCAAGGTCAGTTGTTTTGCCAATGAGATATTTCACATTGCCTTCTATTTTTTTCATTCTTTTGGTTTTGTTTTGTGATTTCTTGGTTTCTCATAAAGTCATTAGCTTCTATCTGCTCCATTCTAATTTTTAAAGAACTATTTCCTTCAATGAGCTTTTGAATCTCCTTTTCCATTTGGCTAATTCTGCTTTTTAAAGAATTCTTCTACTCATTGGCTTTTTTTACCTCTTTTGCTTGTTCCAGTTATTTCCCTGCCATGCTGCAAGGCCAAGGCTGGTCTGCATTCCTCTCTGAGTGAGGTGTAATAGACCTTTCCTGTTGCCCTTCCAGGTTGTCTTGGACTTGAAAGCTCACTCTGTCATTTTGTGACTTCTGCTCCTATAAAATTTGTTTAGAGCCATTTTTCACAGGTATTTTATGGTCTGTGGGGGGAGAGCTTCTACAAGTCCCTCCTTCTAATCTGCCATATTGGCCCCAAAAATTCCTTTATTTCATTGAATGGCCATTGTTCCCCTGTATTTCCTAGTTGCATTTAAAAACAATTTTTAACATTCATTTTTAAAGTTTTAAGTTCCACATTCTCACCTTTCCCCTCTCTCCATCCACCCTCATAGAGAAGGCAAGAAATTTGATAAATGTTATACACATGTAGTTGTGCAAAACACTTCCATAGTCATGTTGTGAATGACTATATTTTCCTCTATCCTATTCCATCCTTCATTTAGTCTTTTCTCTCCTTTAACCTATCCCTCTCCCAAAGTGCTTGATTCCTATTACCCCTTCCTCCAATCTACCATGTATTATTCCCTTTTTATAATTTCCTTTCCCCTTGCTTTCCTACAGTATAAGAAAAAGTTCCATACCCAACCAAATGTGCCTGTTATTTCCTCCTGAAGCCAAATCTGATGAAAGGAAGATTCACTTATTCCCTCTCATTTCCCCTTCTTCCCCTCTAATGTAAAAGCTCTTTCTTACCTATTTTATGTGAGAGGATTTATTACATTCTACCTCTCCCCCTTCTCTCTCCTAGTATGTTACTCTCCACATTTAATTTTCCTTTTAAGATATCATCATTTCATATTCAGCTTACCCTGTACCCCCTTCTCTCTCTCTCTCTCTCTCTCTCTCTCTCTCTCTCTCTCTCTCTCTCTCTCTCTCTCTCTCTCTCTCATTATCTATCAATCTAGACACACACATGCACCATACATACATACGGTTGGTGGTTGTTGTCCTTCACTCTCGAAGAGGATCAAGATAGCTTCACTGTGATAAAGTGATGTTTCAGTGTGTCTGGCTGTGACTGATCAGACCAATACAAGCTCAGAATGCTCCACCACCAGTTGAGGACAGATAGTCCACATAAATATTTGGAGTGGATACTCCAGATCTGTGCATCCTATGTTTACTTTGTGCTGTCTTAATTCCGCTTTGCTCATAGAGCACAGTGCCCTTTCTGATGTGGGCATGTCATACTGAGTGGCCCTGGGCCAATGTCTCCCATGTTGCACAACCAAATCCAAAGTTCTTAAGAGAGACCTTGAGAGTGTCCTTGTACGCTTCTGACCACCATGTGATCACTTTCCCCATGTGAGTTCTCCATAAAATAGTCTTTTAGGCGCACATACATTTGCATTAAAACAAGGTGGTCAGCCCATCAGAGGTGCACTCTCTGAGGCATAGTTTGAATGCCTGGCAGCTCAGTTCGAGCAAGGACTTTAGTTTCTGGCACCTTATTCTGTCAGGTGATCCTCAGAATCTTTCTAAGACAGTTCAAATGAAAGCAATTGAGTTTCCTGGCATGATGCTGGTAGACTGCCCATGTTTCATAGGCATACAACAATGAGGTCAGCACAATGGCTCTGTAGACCTTCAATTTGGTAGTCAGTCTAATACCTCTTCTCTCCCCAACTTTTCTTCAGAGCCTCCCAAACACTGAGCAATGCGTGCATCAACCTCATTGTCAATGTGTACATCCCTGGAAAGTACACTACCAAGGTAAGTGAACTTATCCATAGCATTCAAAATTTCTCCATTTGTTGTAACCAACAGTTCCATGTATGGATGGTGTGGTGGTGGCTGATGGAGCATCTGTGTTTTCTGGGTGTTAATTATTAGGCCAAAACTAGCACAGGCAGCAAAAAATTGATTCATACTTTGTTGCATCTCAACTTCAGAAGGTGCATTGAGTGCACAACCATCTGCAGATACATACATGTATACATACATACACACATATACATAAATATGCACATGTATATAAATACATACACATGTCCATACATATATTCATGTGTATAAATATATGTATATATACTTATATACACATATGTCTGTCTGTATTTATATACACACATATATATTCCCTCTAACTACCCTTATACTGAAAAAGATCTCATGAGTTACAAATATCATCTTTCCATGTAGGAATGTAAACAGTTCATCTTTAATAAATTCCTTATGGTTTATCCTTCCTGTTTACCTTTTCATTCTTCTCTTGATTTTTGTATTTGAAAATCAAATTTTCTATTCAGCTCTGCTCTTTTCAACAAGAATGTTTGAAAATCCTCTAGTTCATTACATAACCATTTTCCCCCTGAAGTATTATACTCAGTTTGACTGGGTGGATGATTTTTGGTTTTAATCTACCTCCTTTCATCTATGGAATGTTATATTCCAAGACCTATGATCTTCTGTGTAGAAGCTGCTAAATTTTGTGTTATTCTCATTTTGTTTCCATCAATACTTGAGTTGTTTCTTTCTGGTTTCTTGTAATATTTTCTCCTTGACATGGGAACTCCTGAATTTAGACATAATATTCCTGGGAATTTTCTTTTTTGTTCTCTTTCATTAGATAATTGAGGGATTCTTTCCATTTCAATTTTACCCTCTTGTTCTAGAACATCAACGTAGTTTTCCTTGACAATTTCTTGAAAGATGATATCCAGGTTCTTTTTTTTTTTTTTTTTTTTTTTATGATCATGGCTTTCATGTAGTCCAATGATTTTAAAACTATCTGTCCTGGATCCATTTTCCAGGTCAGTTCTTTTTCCAATGAGATACTTCAAATCATCTTTTACTTTTTCATTCTTTTGATTTTGTTTTGTAATTTCTTGGTTTATCACAGTCTTTAGCTTCCATCTGCTCCATTCTAATTTTTAAGGAATTATTTTCTTTAATGAGACCTCCCTTTCCATTTGACCCATTCTCTTTTTAAGACATTCTTCTTCTCGTTAGCTTTTTGGACCTCTTTTGCCATTTGTGTTAGTCTAATTTTAAAGCTTTTATTTTCTTCAGCATTTTAGAGGATTTCTTTTAGCAATTTGTTGACTCATTTTTCGTGATTTTCTTATATCACTCTCATTTCTCTTCCCAATTTTTTCTGTAATTCTCTTCCTTGACTTTCAAAAATTTTTTTGAGCTCTTCCATGGCCTGAGACCAATTCATATTTTTCTTGCAGGTTTTGGATTCAGTTGCTTTAGCTTTGTTGTGTTCTTGTGGTTGTATGTTTTGATCTTCCTCGTCACTAATGATGTAGGAAAATACCTCTTCACTGAGAAAGTAATAATCTGTAGTCTGTTTCTTTTCCCCCATTTACTCATTTTCTAAACCAGTTGTTTGACCTTTGAGTTATTCATTACGGGAAGAGCTTCAGAAGCATCCTCAGCTACAGCAGCACCTGCCTCTGCCCTAAGACTAGGACTTAACCATGCTTTCCTCTCAGTCAGGTGAAAGACCTTTCCACTGATCTTCATAGCTGTCTATGGCATATGTGGGTTGAGATCTTTGAAAACCACAGGATCAGCCAGTAATTAAGTCCCATAAGGCTTGCTCCTGCTCGGTCTGCACCAGCATGACCCATGTCCAACTGTGCTCTACTCAAAGCCTAGTGCAATGGACCCTTCCTGTTGACCCTCCAGATTGTCTTGGGCTAAAAATTTGCTTTACTCTGTCATTTTGTAGCTTCTGCTGCTCTATAATTTATCATTTTTTACAGCTTTTTTGAGTGGGAGAGCTCTAGCAGGTCCCTCTCTCTACTCTGCCATCTTGGCTCTGCTCTCTCATATCATTTTTTCTCTAATTACACAGTTATCACCATGGTTTTGACCCTCATAACCTAATTTGCTTCCTTGATTCTTGTTCCCCCGTTTCAAGAACAAGCTCCAAAGTGATAGTCTTAAAATACGTGTCTGACCATGTCACTTCACAGATAAAAAATTTCCAGTGATTTCCTGACATTGCTTTGATAAAATTAAATATTCTTTGTTTGACATTTGAAGTCCTTCAGTCTGTCATTCACTCATCTTTCTAAAATTATTACAAAATTTTTTCCCTCTAAATAGAGCCAGTCAAATTGGCTCATTTCTCACACTCATGCCATTCTATTTCACATCTCTGTGCCTTCACATATTTTCCCCATGCCTAAAGTGCACATCCTCTTCAACTCCTTCTCTTGGACTTCCAGTCTTCCTTCAAGTGTCTGACCTCAGGCACAGAATAATAACTGTCTCTCTTCTTACTAGTATTATCTTGTTAATAATTGTAGCGGACGGCCTACATCCCCACACAGCTCGGTGATGTGGTGAAGAAGAAAGACACGGGTGGTGGGAGAAGATAGGCCAACTCCATTTATTGATGTGAGTGTCAGGGTATTTATAGACAGAAACTGAAAGCCTGCTCCTATGTGACATTCTGCTTGTCTCCTGCCCTAGTGATTTAATCAGTCTTATTGTCTTAAAGACTGTTAGCCTAGAGGGCATCTATTTTTCATATTCCTTGTTTTCTGTAATTCTCTTGTTTGTCTCATGGAGACATCAACATCCAAGGGATATGGAGAGCCACTCCATATGACAATGAGCACAGTCTCAAAGAACAGTTTCTCTGAAGGTCTATACTGATCTTGTCAACCACACTCCACCCTGGCCCTCAACAAGTATTTACAATGTATTTGCTTAATATATGTTTTATGTATACTTATACTTATCACTGTATACTTTGCTTTTCTCCATCTGAGTGCAAATGATCCTTGGGGAAAACATCTATTACATTTTATTAAATACTAGGAGATGATTCTATAGTAAGTAATTAACAAATGATTATTGAATATTTGAGGCAGATATTAATTTGAGAACAAGTCAATGATTTTATTGTTATAGAGAACTATTGGTCAGTAAACACTCTTTATCAATGCATATTGATACCTTTCCATGATTTAAAGTATTAAAGACTTCCTGTGGTCACTATGAGATGAACTGTCTTGCAGGGAGTTACACCAGCAGTATGTTTTAGTGACAGGACTTGAAAATATCTTCCTGACTCTGAGACCTGACTCCTTAACTGTCTGTATTTTATTGCCTCTTGGAAGTATATGTAAAGTATAGCAATAGTATCATAAAACTATTTTTAGTACTTTTTGCCTAGAATATCACTGTCCAAACCTGTTTCCCATATCAGGACTACTGAATAGAAATTCTGATAATCAAAAATTTTTGTGTGGAGGGAAGAGAGAACCCTCTTCAACCAACAGTTCAACTTTTGGTGTTTATATGATAAACTGATCTGACTACTTTTCTCTTAATAGCTCTTGTTCTTTTTTTCTGTTTTTTTCCTAATTTTTATTCATTTATATTTTATCTTTCTGCAACTACATGTAAAACATTTTTAACATTTGTTTTTAAAACTTTGAGTTCCAAATTCTCTCCCTTCCCAAACCCCCAAGCAATTTGACATTAGGTTATACTGTTCATGCAAAACATATCCATAATAGTCACATTGTGAAAGCAAAAAGAGACAAAAAAAATCCACAAGACAAAAAAAGCAAAAGAAAGGATGGTTCTATCTATATTCAGACACCATCACTTATTTCTCTGTGGATGGACAGCATTTTTCATAAGTCCTTGGATTATTGTATTGCTGAGAATAGCTAAATCATTCACAGCTGATCATTTTACAATATTGTTGTTACTTCACACACAGTAAATTTCACATTGCATCAGATCATTTAGGTCCTTCCAGGTTTCTCTGAGGACATCTTGCTCATCATTTCTCGTAGTACAACAGTACTTCATCCAATTCACATGCCACAATCTATTCAGCAATTCCACAATCCATAGGTACTCCTTTAATTTCTAATTATTTGCCCCCCAAAAGAGTTGCTGTAAATGTTTTTGTACATAGAGTTCCTTCCCCTCCTTTTTAAAAAATCTCTTCTGGGATACAGACACAATAGTGGTACTGCCAGGTCAAAGGTATGCATGATTTTGTAACACTTTAGGTATAGTTCCAAATTGCTCTACAGAATGTTTGAATCAGTTCTCAACTCCACCATAGTGCTTTAATGCCTAATTTTTCCAACATCTCCTCCATTTGTGATTCACCCTTTCTTTTCTATTAGGTGATGGTATGATGTGGTACCTCAGAATTGTTCTAATTTATCTTTCTCCAAACAATAGTGAATTAGAGTATTTTTCCCATAAAGCTGTAGATAGCTATGCTAACAATATGAAAACTGATTATATATTTTAATCATTTATAAATTGGGGAATGGCTCTCATTTTTTTGTAAACTTGACTCAGTTCTCTATATGTTTGAGACACAAGGCCTTAATCACAGAAACTTACTTCATTTTTTTCACAGTTACTGCTGCTAACTGTATTTCCCTCCATCATATTCCTCTTCCAATTTATTCTATTCTCTCTCTCTTC
Source organism: Notamacropus eugenii (assembly GCF_028372415.1). Lineage (NCBI taxonomy): Eukaryota > Metazoa > Chordata > Mammalia > Diprotodontia > Macropodidae > Notamacropus > Notamacropus eugenii. The sequence goes on from NC_092872.1 coordinate 626,785,603, forward strand.
TTTCACCCTGTCCCTCTGAAAAAGAACTTTGTTTGTGACTACTATCTCCCCCAGTCTTTTCTCCCTTCTATCAACCTCGCCCCTCTCTTATCCCTTACCCCTCTCACTTTTCTGTAGGTAAGATAGATTTCTCTATCCAATTGCATGTGTATGTTATTCCCTCTTTGAGCCAATTTTGAAGACAGTGAAGTTCACTCACTCCCCCTTACCTCCCCCTTTCCCTCTCTACTGAAAAAAAACCTTTATCTTGCCTCTTTGATGTGAGATAATTTGCCTGAATCTACCTTTCCCTTTCTCCCAGCACATTCCCCTCTCACCCCTTAATTTTATGCTTTATATATCATCCCATCATATTCAACTTACCCATCTGTTCTTTGTCTATATATTCTCCTTTTCACTACCACAGTAATGAGAAAGGCCTATATCATCTTCACATGTGGGAATGTAAAAAGTTTAAACTTACTGAGTCCCTTATGATTTCTCTTTCTTGTTTATCTTTTTATGCTTCTCTTGAGTCTTGTATTTGAAAGTCAAATTTTCTATTTAGCTATGGTCTTTTCATCAAGAATTCTTGAAAGTCCTCTATCACAATGAACATCCATTTTTTCCCTCTGAAGGATTATACTCAGGTTTGCTGGAGTAGGTGATTCTTGGTTGTAATCCTAGCTCCTTTGCCCTCCAGAATACCATATTCCAAGCCTTCCAATCATTTAATGTAGAAGCAGCTAAATCTTGTATTATCCTGACTGTGGCTCCACCATACTTGAATTGTTTCTTTTGGGCTTCTTGCAGCATTTTCTCATTGACCTGGGAATTCCTGAATTTGCTTACAATATTCCCAGGAGGTTTCCTTTGGGGATCTATTTGGGGAGATGATTGGCAGATACTTTCCATTTTATTTTTATCCTCTGGTTGGCAGTTTTCCTTGATGATCTCTTGAAAGATGATGTCTAAGCTCTTTTTTTATCATGGATTTCATGTAGTCCAATAATTTTAAATTATTTCTCTTTATTCTATTTTCCAGGTCAGTTGTTTTGCCAATGTGATATTTCACATTGTCTTCTTTTTTCATTCTTTTGGTTTTCTTTGATTGTTTCTTGATTTCTCATAAAGCCATTAGCTCCCATTTGGTCCATTCTAATTTTGAAGGAATTATTTTCTTCAATGAGCTTTTGGACCTCCTTTTGCATTTGGTTAATTCTACTTTAAGACATTGTTCTCCTCATTGACTTTTTGGACCTCTTCTGCCATTTGGTCTATGTTATGATTTTCTAGCTCTCCTTTACTGAGCTATTGACTCATTTTTCATGAGTTTCTTGAAACACTTTCATTTATCTTCAAATTTTTCCTCTTCCTCTCTTACTTGATTTTCGAAAGTATTTCTGAGCTCTTCCATGGCCTCACACAAATTCACACTTTTCTTTGAGGCATTGGATGTAGGAGATTTGACTTTGTTTTCTTCTTCTGAGTGTGTGTTTTGATCTTCCTTGTCACCATAGTAACTTTCTGTGGTGAGAGGTTTTTTTGCCCATTGTTTGCTTATTTTCTCCAGCTTATCACTTGACTTTTAACTCTTTGTTAAAGAGAGGCTCGGCTTCCAGGGTGGAGAATGTGCTGTTTCAAGTTGGAGGGATTTTGTGCAGCTGTTTTCAGAGATACTTTTAGGGACCTGCAAGTTTTCATTTCTAAGATGGTGTGATGTAAGGAGAGATGTTTAGTACTCTCCTGGTAGGTGCTCTGCTTTGTGAGCGACCATAAGCACTCTTTTCTACCCTGAAACTGTGAGGACATTCCCCTTCCACTGCTGCCTCAACCTCTGTTAGCTAGTGTTCTTCTTCATCCTGGGACTGCTACCCAGTACTGTGACCTGATCCAATTGTGGGTAAACCGACAGTCCTGAACCAGTGTTTGTAAAATGACCACTGCAACTTCCTTCTGACTAGTTGTTCAACCACCATATTGTCTGTGGGCTGAGAGTTACTGAAGTAGCTTCTGCCACTGATGATGCTGATTGTCATTCAGTCAGTCCCAAACCTCCTGCTGGTTTGCTGTGGCTGTGGCTATGCTGGCATGGCCTGTTCTGAACTCCATTCCTCTTTCACCCAGGTGCAACAGACCTTACTTGCAAACCTTCTCAGTTGTCTTTGTAGTCTGTGAAATGAGAGGTTTGGAAATTGCTACTGCCAACAGTGATTATTTTGCCCCAAAGCCTGCTCCATGTTTGCTGCAGCCAGGTCTGTGCTGTTGAGACTGTGATGGACTATACTCTTCTCTCACCCTCATGCAACAAACCTTCCCAAATTTTCAAGTTATCTTGGACTGGAAATTTATTTCACTCCTTCTTTTTTGTTAGTTCTGCTGCTCTATAATTTGTTTAGAATAATTTTTAAAGGTATTTGGAGGAGAACTCAGGTGAGGGTCTGCCTTTACTCCACCATCTTGGTTCCACCTTCTCTCTGACTACTTTTCACAATTGAAAAGAGTAGGGATAATTGTGTTCACTGTTTACCTAAATGCTACTGGAAGGAGTCAATGGTACTGTGAATGAGACAGGAGGATGCACTCTTCAGAATGATGAAGTGTTAGGCATTAGATTTGGAGTCAGAGGACCAGACTGAATCTTGACTTTATGGCCTCTCACTTGATAGAACTCAGGCAAATTCCTTTTCCTTTCTAGGCCTCTATTTTTTCATCTGTATAATGAGATGTTTAGGTTTGAAGACCACTATGGTTCCTCCCAGCTCTAATTCTATGTCCCTCCAACCCTTATACAATTACATTATAATAAAGAGCTGTAGTCTGAGAGTCAAATGACATAGTTTTTATTTCCAGCCTTCTGACAATGGGGTTCTTAGAGCTCCAGTTTCCTCCTTTTTCATAGGATGGTAGGGCAAAGATGAACTAGATGATCACTGGCATTCCTTAGCGCTATAATTATGATATATTTTTTCACTTTAGTTAAAACTCAGAGGTTTCAGTAATAAGTACAAATAATATATACACAATATATTGAAGTATATACATGCATACACATATGTATGTATGCATATATAACATATACATACTACCTTGATATATATACATATGCACATACATACATACATATATGTGTATTGTGTATATATGCTTGTATGTAAACATGCATGTATGTATACATATTTATTTCATGTATGCCTATAAAATAAAGAGATTATTTTTTTCTGGAATGGTTATAGAAATGTCAAATCAATTTTTAGTCATATAATGTGCATGGAGAGAATGCTCTGATTTCTCTCTAGAAGTGAAAAGTTACATATCTCCCTCATGATATAAGATGGTCTATGACATGGTTGGAAAATTCCCCTTTAATATTAGGGACTCAAGCTCCCATTCAAATGTTTCCTTCAATACTTACAACCAATGGGTAGATCCCTAGTTTCATTTAACCAATTATTATTAATTAACTTTTACAAATAGTATTTATTTAAATATATGTATATAGCAAGGAAAGAAATATAGACATTTCCACCCAGCACTTGAGGGGGGCATTTTTTTCTATACCATGTTTGTACCTGGAAAGAGTAGGCTCAGATTTAATGTCATTTCTACGTAACATCTGTCTTGCTAAGTTTATGTTCAAATATGCCACAGCAATTGGATGAGTATGTATTTCAGATTCTGCTGGTCTGTGTTCCAAAAGTTTCTCCTAACTTTTTGAGGCCTGGATTGTGTAGTGGTTGGCTAAAAATCTAGAATGGACTTCATACTATGGATATCCTGGTAACTTTTTCCCCTGAGGTTCACAAGGTCCTAGCCATCGCTAATCTCTTTCATGTAAAACAACAAAGAAATAACACCAACTGACAGAACTGAGGATCATAATTGCAAGTCCACTGTCAGCCAGACTTTGCTAGGTAAAGCTCGAAGCCTCTCCTGTTACATAATTTTCTTTCTTCTCTCCCTTTAATGCTGTCAAGCAATTAGGATTTAAATGAAAAAAAAGAACCATTTCTGGCTGAATTAAGCCAATCAAAAGCCTGAAGTCAGACTCTCCAGTCATTTCCACATGGAAGATTGTATTATCTGAGCATGATGGTGCCTGCTCATTGCTCTACCCCTCTCCCTTGCAATTGCATACATAATGAATCTAAGCTACTATTTTTTTTTTCAGATTGCAGTGTGATATTTAAGGGTTCATAACAGTTCATTGCAGAACCTAATTTGCTTGGTTAGAGATAAGGAAGGACTGTAAGTAATGGAATAGGTTTTGTCATATGTCTGTAGGTAAGGAAGATTACTGATCCCCCACCATGGCCTCCCTGTACCTCAACATAAATACATTATCAAGAATATACGTTATTGGAAAAAGAGGAGAATTAAAAAGTAGTATGGATGAGAAGCAAGAGAGGGAGAACCTAAGTTTTACAGTTGCTTTGTCAAGATAATAAAAGAAAAAAAGGAAGTCTCCCATAGATTGGTTGTATCCCCTATGGCATTTGCATGGAAAAAAAAAAGACAAGAGTGACACAGATTAAAATTGCATGGAGGGAATACAGTCTGAACTGGTGGAAGAAATATTTCATCAAAGTATGAAAGTAAAGACATCAATAGAAGCAACCTATTTGTCCTAGTCTTTCATTCAAAATTTCTCTCAGAGGCACAAATAAGCAAGTATGACGTAGTAAACAGAGTGCTAGGCTTGTCAGAAAAACTTGGGTGCAAATCTGACTATTGACACTTGCAAGCAGTATTGTCACATTGACAAGAGACTTTATCTCTCTTTCTTATTTTGTTCATCTGCAAAATGGAAATAATAAGGATTTTTGTAAGGCTCCAAAGAGACTATAAAGTGCTGTGTAATGAGAAGTGAAGAGATGTGAAGGACTCTATAAATGTGAGCTCTTATTATTTCCTTAGAAACTTATCCCCTCAAGCTTAGCACTGTCTTTCAGTATCTGAGATATTGTAGTATGGTGGAAGAAAAACTGGGCAAGGAATCAGACCTTCATCCTGTCCCCATTGAGCCTACTATGTGCCTGTAAGCAAATAATTTGATCTCTCTATACTGTGTACATAAAATAAGAAGACTGCAGTAGATTATTAGGTCTTTAGAGATGATATCAGAAGCTATTCCAACACAATGTAACTGATTAGAAAACTGAGGCTCAAGGAATTTAAGTCGTTTGTCCAAGGTCACACAAATAGTATGCATCAGAGTGAGGGTTTTAACCCAGGTTTTCCAGTTATAGAGTCAATGTTCCATTGCCCCACACTATCTCTTTTCTTGTTCACCCCTTCTCATTTTCTCCTTTTCCCAGATGTCCCTATAGACACTTCCAATTGTAAGTAATACTATGATTCCTCAACTAATTGTTGCACCTATGGCTTCTATTTCTCTAGCATACAATTTAAAATTCTATTGTCTATATCAAACACAGAGGAATTAGTCCTATTTCTACATTTAGTCAAAAGGAAAGCCACATGCATGAAATATCTTGTTATTCATGATTAATAAAGTCTGATAGGGACTGCTCACAGATATACCCATCTGCTCTGAGTAGTAGAAGAAAGGTAGTTAGAAAAGGAGACTTACTTCAGGGACAAGACATCTCTTAACAAGGAATGATTTCACACATGATCACCTTTGGTCCTCTCTAGGAAATGTTATAACTACAATGCATCATATTTTCACAAAGTTGTAAAAGGGCTTCCCATCAAACATGATGTACTACTATAGAGTGTCTGTAAAGGAGGAGGAAGCTGCTGCACTCAAAGATTTCATGGTTGGTCATCAATGAAAGAGCACTGTCATTTAGTCACCTCACTAAGCTTTAAGACAAAGGATTGTTTTAAACAAACAGAAGATATTCTATACATACTAAATAATAATTTTAGGAAATAACCCATACTGGACCTGGAGGACACCATTTTTAAAGTGTTTCTGAATTCAAAAGTCTAAATTATCTCTTTTCTTTGATTTATTTCTGCTTCCAAAGGAAAAGTCTACATAGAGGACAGTACACTAACAACTGAACTAAAATCTGGATGGACTCTTTTCACTGAGAGGAAGTACCAAGAGTTTTGGTGAATAACATCCAAGGTCCACGTTTTTAATTGGTTGCTTGGAATGGTCAAGCACAGATCTTGGATTTATTATAATTTCCAGACATAGTTATGACCTACTGAAGGTGAAACCTTCCCCTATCACCTTCCGTGTGACTATAACCAATGAAGCAAAGAAAATGGCCTATGTACTAGTACTAGAAAACAGGACTTCAGGTAATTTAATGTAGTCATTCTAGGCACAAGCATTCTCTACCTACCTAGTACCCTTGAACCCATACCACAAGAGAATAACAAAGATATGTAGTTGCATAACAACTAGAAGGTTTTCAGAGGCATTATGATCCATAATTATCAGTCCATTTACAATGATTTCTGAGTTGCTAGATCAACTTTGGATGGCCATTGTAAGAATGTTACATGTCTATGTGGATTTTCTCTGAGCTTATGGATACTGAGACAAAATAATGCTCTCCTAGTATGTAAAGAAGTCTCACATGGAGAAGGGATTCAACTTGTTCTATTATCTATTAGGCCATAGAGGGCACAACTGAGAACAATAGGTGGAACCATGGAAGAAATAAATTGAGGCTTAACATCAGCAAAAAAATAATTCTAATAATCAGAGCTATCTCTGAATGTGGAAATGGGTTACTTCAAGAGACTTTGGGTTGGGTTTCCATTCCTTAGTATTTCACAAGTCAAAGTTAAATGAGGACTTATCAGACACATTAAAATGTGAGGATTCCCTTTTGCATTTGGGTCAGATTAGTTGGCAAATGAAGTCCCTTCAAACTGTCAAATTCTGAAATTCTTTGTTGGAATCACTGAATTTTTTTCTTTTGGGGGAGGTTGGATGGGGTTCAGGAATTCCACATCTTGGTAAACTTTATTCCTGCAGCTAAAAGGCACAGAATCCTCAAACATAAATTGTAGCTTGAATTATGGATGAATGTGCCTCTAAGTTTTTTCTTTGTTTTGTTTTTGCTTGTTTGTTTTCCCTCTGGGTAGATGGATGGCACAGTGGATAGAGTGCTGGACCTGGAATCAGCAAGAACCGAGTGCAAATGTAGCCTCAGACTAGTTGTGTAAACCTACATGCCTGAGGTTCCTCATATGTAAAATGAACTGGAGAAGGAAATGGTAAATGACAGAAAACCCCCAAAACGGATCACAAAAGGTAGTTGGTTGGTTGGTGGCTGTCCTTTGTTCTCAAAGAGAACCAAAATAACATCAACAGGATAAAGTGAAGTTTCAGTGTGTCTGTGTATGGCTGATCAGACCAATGGAACTCAGAATGCTCTACCACAGGTGGGAGACTGATAGTCCGTGTGAATATTTGGGGTGGATACTCCAAATTTGTGCATCCTGTGTTTACTTTGTGCTGTCTCAATTCTCCTTCGCTCATAGAGTACAGTACCTTTTCTGATGTGGGCATGCCGTGCTGAGTGGTCCTATGCCAGTGTCTCCCATGTTGCATAGGCAAATTCAAAGTTCTTGAGAGAGACCTTGAGAGTGTCCTTGTATTGCTTCTTCTGACCACCATGTGATCGCTTTCCCCATGTGAGTTCTCCATAAAATAGTCTTTTTGGGACACATACATTTTGCATTAAAATAAGGTGGTCAACCCATCAGAGTTGAGGACCAAGGACTTCAGTGTCTCATACCTTATCCTGCCAGGTGATCCTCAGAATCTTCCTAAGACAGTTCTAATGAAAGCAATTGAGTTTCCTGGCATGACACTGGTAGATTGTCCATGTTTCATAGGCATACAACAATGAGGTCAGCATAACGGCTCTGTAGGCCTTTAGTTTGGTAGTCAGTCTAATACCTCTTCTCTCCTCAGCTTTTCTTCAGAGCTTCCTAAACACTGAGCTAGCTCTGGCAATGCATGTATCAACCTCATTGTCAATGTGAACATCCCTGGAAAGTACACTACCAAGATAAGTGAACTTATCCACAGCATTCAAAACTTCTCCATTTGTTGTATCCAAAGGTTCCATGTACAGATGGTGTGGCGGTGGCTGATGGAGCACCTGTGATTTCTTGGTGTTAATTATTAGGTCAAAATTAGCAATGTTTCATCTCAGCTTCAAAGGTTACATTAAATGCGTAATCATCTGCAAACAGAATATCATGCAACAGCACTCCCTCCATGTTGGTCTTGGCTTGTAACCTTTTAAAATTGAAGAACTTACCATCTGTACAATAGTTAACCTTGATGGCATGGTCATCTTCACTGAAAGCATTTGACAACATGGCTTAAAACATCATGCTAAAAGGTATGAGAGCAAGCACACAGTCCCGTTTCACTCTATTGGTGACTGGGAAGACATGAGAACATTATCCACTGTCCAGAACCCAGGCAAACATGTCATCATGAAATTGATGTACAATACTGATGAACTTCTCTGGGCAGCTATAATTTTCTATAAGCCCTCATGACTAACAGTGTCAAAGACCTTGGTCAGATCTACAAACACTGTGTTCTGCTCCATGACATTTCTCCTGGAGTTGTCAGGCAGCAAACACCATATGAACTGTTCCTCAATCCTTTCTGAAGTCACACTGACTCTCAGGTATATGTTCATCTTCCAGGTGAAGGATCAGCCTATTAAGGAGGACACAAGCAAGAATTTTGCTAGCAATGACTAAGAGAGAGACTCCCCTGTGATTGTCACAAAACAATCTATTCCACTTACCTTTATAGAGATGGACAATGGAGGCATCCTTGAACTCCTGGGGGATAACCTCCTCTTGCCATATAACCTGGACAATTTCAGTCAGCTTTTGTATGAGCAATGGTCCCCCTACCTTGTAAATCTCAGCTGGAATAGAATCAGCACCAGGTGCTTTGCCTCATGACAGGGTAGTATGTGAAACTGAAACAACTGAAGAAAAACAATAACAATTTTCCCCCAGGGGATAGCAATAATGACAACAACAACAGCAGCAACAATAACAATTACAATTGTTATCATTTATATAGGCTTACTATGTACCAAACATTTGTTATGATCTCATTTGATCCTCCCAATAATCCTGAAAGGTGTGTGTTATTCCACATTTTACACCTAGGACAAGGGGATATTTGAAAAGTTCTGTTCCTGGTACACTTTATGATATAGGAAGACAAAGGATATTTCTTTAAGGATTTGCTGTAGTGCTCAGTGCCTTGCAATCCCTGAACCTGAGGTTGGGAAGGAACATCAAAGAATATCTATTTCAACCTACCTCTGAACAAGAATAGCTTATATAACATACCCAGCAAATAATTATTTAGTTTTTGCTTAAAGACCTCTAATGAGGAAGATGGAGTGAAAGCAAGGATTCACTTGTGCTCATTCACAAATTCCATCAAATATCTCTCAGAAGTAAATGTCAATGAATTTCAGAGTGGCAGAAGATACTGGGAGACAGAGTGTGGCAGATATCCAGCCCAGGACAGCCTGAAAGATCCCTGGGAAGGATGTGTTACCCCAGGCTACAAGTACATAGAGTGTGCAGGAAGCACTAATGCAGATGCGGTCACAGTGGAGATGAATCACCAGTGGCAGTTTGCATCCCCAAATTGCCCAGCATGGGACAGGAATGCAACAGAACTGGATGAGAGAGAAGCTTAGGGACCCCAGCACCTGTAGCAACTATGCTTGGGCTATCAGCACACGGATTAAATGTTTGAAAGTCACCTACATGAACTCCCAGGAGCCAAGATGGCAGAGTCACCGTAATTGCTCTCACCCTCCCTGATTAACATTGAAAAACCCAAAGAATATTGCCCCAGGAAAAATCCTAGAATGGTTGAGCCAGCAAAAAGGGTAAGCAGGCTTTTAGTTTGAGAGGCGAGGGAGACCTCTGGAAAGGTTCCCTCTTGCTATGACTGAAGGGGACAAGTGCAGGCCTGGAAGCATCATAGCAAGCCTTATCTGAGTGGACCTCCAGGAGATCTGAGCACAAAGGAGGTGGAGCTTGCAAGTGCCAACACCAGGACTCAGGCATGCCTTAGCACAGGCAGGAGAATTGGGCAGGCACTAGCACAGATGGGGTTAGTGTGACCCTAGAGGAAGAGGAGACCTCCAGCAGCCAGACCACTCCTTCCCCACACCTCATGCAGTGAGCTTAAGTGAGCTTAAAGGGAAATTCGGACTTCACCTAGCCTTGATCTTAGTATACACTAGTCAGCTCAGGATTAGATAAGCTGCAGCATTTATATAACTTCCAGTTGAAAGAACCAAAGGCCCCAGTACACAAAGTCAGTAACCGGGAACTTAGCTCCCAGCACAAGAAACATGGAACAGAGTCCTATGTGTCCCAGGAGCAGAGGTTCACTTTAAAGGCCAGGAAGGATACAATCACCATGAGCAAGAAGCCAATTAGAAAACCAAAGACAATAGAATCTTATTACCAGGACAGGGAGGAACAAAATAAGAATTCAGAAGCAGACAGCACTGACACTTTACCCATATTAGAAACATCAAAAGGGAATATTAACTAGTCTCAAGCCCAAAGAGCATAACTGGAAGAGCTCAAGAAGGATTTTAAAAGTCAAATGAAAAAGATAGAAAAAATTGAACAATGATTTTAAGAAATATGAGTTCCTTAAAAAGTAAAATTGGCCAAAATGGATAAGGAGATACAAAACCTAAGTAGAGGAAAAAACTCTTAGAAAAAGGAGGTACAAAAGCTAACTGAAGAAAACAGTAGTTAAAAATTAGTATTGGGTAAGTAGAAACTAACAACTCTATGAGGCATGAAAACTTAGTCAAACAGTATCCAAAGAATGAAAAAATAGAAGAAAATGCATTGGAAAAATGCATTTCTCATTGGAAAAACCACTGACCTGAAAAATAGTTCCAGGAAAGAAAATCTAAGAATTATTGGTCTACTGGAAGACCATGATGAAAAAAGAGCCTAGAAAATATCTTCCCAGAAATCATCAAGGAAAACTGCCATGAGGTCTTAGATCCAAAGGGTTAAATAATCATCAAAGAATCCACTATCTCCTCCTAAAAGAGGTCCCAAATTGAAAACACTAATGGATATTGTTGCCAAAATCCAGAATTATCAGGTAAAGGAGAAAATATTGCAAGCAGCTAGAAAGAAACAATTAAAATATTGAGGAACTTCAGTCAGGGTTACACAGGACCTTGTGGCTTCTTCATGAAAGGATTGGAGGGATTTGATTATTCCATGGGGCAAAGGAGCTTAAATGACAACCAAGGATCAACTACCCAACAAAATTGAGCATAATCTTTCAGGCAAGGAGATGGACATTCAACAAAATAAGGTATTTCCAGACCTTCTTGATGAGAAGGCCAAAGCTCAGTAGAAAATTTGATCTTCAAATACAAGACTCAAGAAAGGCATAAAAAGGTAAACAGGGGAATAAAAGAGAAAAAAAAATCTTGTTATTCAATATGGGCAACTATTTATATCCCTTTATGGGAGGATGATACTTATTAATATTGAGAACTGTACATTTAGTATAACAATTAAAAGTGATATAAATAAATAGGAGTCGGAAAAAATTGCCTGATGTGATGACAAAGAAAAAGTAATTAAAGGGTGTGAAGGGATTGTAATGGGAGAAAAGAAAAGGAGAAGGCAGATAATGGTAAATTACATCACAATAAGAGGAACAAAACATATATAGTAGAGAGAAAGAGAGGAGGGAGATGAGCATTATATGTACTTTATTCCCATTTGATCACTTTCAAAGAGGAAACAACAAAATCAGTTAAGCAGAGAAATATAACTTGCCATATAGGCGGTAGGAGGAAAAAGGGGAAAGAAAAGGGAGGGAGGTTAAAAGAGAGGGAAGAAGTAATAAGGGAAATAAAAGAGAAGGGTCTGATAAAAGGGAGGGAAGATCTGGGGGGTGGTCAAAAGTAAATCTCTATTGAGGACAAGAAGGGAGAAATAAGAGCATAAATGAGGTGGGAATCAGATGGAGAGAAAGACACAGATATTATTCATAACTGTGAATGTGAATGGGATGGACTCTCCCATAAAATAAAGGTGGATAGCAGAATGGATTAAAAATCATAAATCTACAATGTGTTGTTTACAAGAAACATGTTTGAAACAGGGGGAAACACAGAGGTTAAAGGTAAAAGACTGGATCAGAATATGTTATGCTTCACCTGAATAAGTAAAAGCAGGGGTAGCAATCCTACTCTTAGACAAAGCAAAAGCAAAATAGATCTAATGAAAAGAGATAAGGAAGGAAACCATATCTGGCTAAAAGGCACCCAAAACAATGAAGTAATATCATTACTAAACATCCATGAGGAAGTGGTATAGAATTTAATGCTTAAAGGAGAAGTTAAGTGAATTACAGGAAGAAAGAGACAGTAGAACTATACTAGTTGGGAACCTCAGCCTCCCCCTCTCTGAACTTTATAAATCTAACCTCAAAATAAACAAGAAAGAAATTAAGAAGGTTAATTAAGTTCTAGAAAAGGTAGATATGACAGAACTCTGGAGAAAACTGAATGGGCATAGAAAGAAAAATACCTTTTATCTCAGTGGTACATGGCACATAAAAATTGGCCATGTACTAGGGCATAAGAACAGAAAGGTACTAATAGTCAATGCATTCTTTTCAGATCATGATGCAATAAAAATTTCATGCAACAAAAGGCCATGGAAAGATAGACCAAAAATTAATTGGAAATTAAATAATGTAATCTTAAAGAACGAGTGGGTCAAACAACAAAACACAGAAATAATCAGTAACTTCATTCAGGAGAATGACAACAATGAGACAACCTACCAAAACTTATGGGATGCAGCAAAGACAGTTCTTAGGGGGAGTTTTGTATCTCTGAATGCTTACATGAATAAAATAGAGAAAGTAGAGAGCAATGAATTGGGCATGCAACTGAAAAAGCTGGAAAAAGAAGAAACTGAAAATCCCAAATTAAATACCAAAAATTAGAAATACTGAAAACCAAAGGACAGATTAATAAAACTGAAATTAAGAAAACTATTGAACTAATAAATAAAACTAAGAGCTGATTTTTTGAAAAAGAAACAATAAAATTGATAAAACTTTGGTTCATCTGATTAAAAAAAAGAAGAAAACCAAATTACCAGTGTAAAAATAATAAGGGTAAATTCACCTCAAATGAAGAGGAAATTAAAACAGTAATTAGAAATTATTTTGCCAAACCGTATGTCCATAAATTTAACAATCTTAGTGAAATGGATGAATATTTACAAAAATATAAATTGCCCAAATTAACAGAAGAGGAAGTAAAATATTTAAATAACCCCATCTCAGAAAAAAGAAATTGAAAATGCCATCACTAAACTCCCTAGCAAAAATTCTCCAGAGCTACATGGATTTGCAATCAAATTCTATGAAACATTCAAAGAACAGTTTATTCCAATACTGTGTAGACTGTTTGTGAAAACTGGCAACAAAGGAGTCCTACCAAATTTTTTTATGATATAAATATGGTGCTGATACCTAAACTCGGAAGAGTCAAAATAGAGAATGAAAATTATAGACCAATTTCCCTAATGAATACAGATGCAAAAATTTTAAATAAGATATTACAAAAAGATTACAGCAACTTATCAGGAAAATAATCCACTTTGATCAGGTAGGATTTATATCAGGAATACAGGACTGGTTCAACATTAGGACAACTATCAGAATAATTGATCATATCAACAATAAAACTAAGAGAAAACGTATGATTATCTAAATAGCTTCAGACAAAACTTTTGACAAAATACAACACCCATTCATATTGAAAATACTGGAGATCATAGGAATAAATGGAGCCTTCCTTAAAATAATAAGTGATATCTACATAAAACCATTAGTAACCATTATATGTAATGGGGATAAGCTACATAATGCATTTTCAGTAAGATTGGGGATGAAACAAGGATGTCTACTATCACCACTGTTATTCAATATGGTATTAGAAATGTTAGCTTTAGTAATAAGAGAAGAAAAAGAAATACAATCAATTAGATGAGACAAAGAAGAAATTAAGTTATCACACTTTGCAGATGATATAATGTCATACTTAGAGATTTCTAGAGAATAAAGTTAAAAAAACTTCTTGAAATAATAAACTTTACCAAAGTTACAGAATACAAAATAAATCCACATAAATTATCTGCATTTCTATACAGTATTAACAAAGACCAACAGAAAGAGCTACAAAGAGAAATCCCATTTAAAGTTATGGTAGACCTTATAAAATCTTTGGGAGTCTACCTGCCAAAACAAACCAAGGGTGTATGAACAAAAGTTCAAAACACTTATTTCAGAAATAAAGTCAGATTTAAATAATTGGAAAAAAACATCATTTGTTCATGGGTTGGCTGAGCTAATGTAATAAAAATGAAAATTCTATCTAAATTAACTTACTTATTCAATGCCATACCAATCAAGCTATGAAAAACACTATTCTATAGAGCTGGAAGAATCTGGAAGAATTAAAGGTCCAGAATATCAAGGGAATTAACAAAATGATAGGCAAAGTGGTCAAGCCATACCAGATCTTAAATTGTATTATAAAGCAGAACTCATCAAAACCACTTGGTACTGGCTAAGAAATAGAGGGGTAGATCAGTGAAATAGATTGGTACACAATGCACAGTAGTCAATGACTATAGCAGTCTAATGTTTGATAAACCCAGGGATCACAGTTTCTGGGATAAGAACTCACTGTTTGACAAAACCTACTGGGAACACTAGAAGACAGTATGGCAGAAACTGGGCATAGACTGATTCTTGACACTGTATACCAGAATAAATTCCAAAAGGGTACATGATCTAGGTATGAAATTTGATGCTATAAACAAATAAGGGGAGCAAAGAATAGTCTATTGGTCAGATTTATGGAGAATGGAGGAATTTATGACCAAACAAGAGGCAGAGATCATTATAAAATGCAAAATGAATAATTTTGATTACATTACATTGAAAAGTTTTTCCACAAACAAAGTTAATGCAACCAAGATCAGGAGGGAAGCAAAAACTGGGAAAGAATTTTTACAACTAGTGTTTGTGATAAAGGCCTCATTTTTAAAATATATAGAGAACTAGGTCAAATTTACAAGAATACAAGTCATTCCTCAATTCATAAATGGTCAAGAGATATGAACTGGCAATTTTCAGAGGAAGAAATTAAAGCCATCTACAGTCATATGAAAAAAATGTCCTAAATCACTATGGATTAGAGATACGTAAATCAAAACAACTCTGAGGTTTCACATCACACCTATCAGATTGGCTAACATGACAAAATAGGAAGATGATAAAGGCTGGAGAAGATGTGGGAGTATTGGAACACTAATTCATTGTTGGTGGACCTGTGTGCTCATTCAGCCATTCTGGAGAGCAATTTGGAACTATGTCCAAAGGGCTGTATGAAGTGTACGTACCCTTTGATCCAGCAATACTGCTTCTAGGGTTGTATTGCAAAGATAATATACAAATGGGAAAAGGACCTATATGTGTAAAAACATTTATAGCAGCCCTTTTTGTGGTGTCCAAGAACTTGAAATCAAGGAATGCCCATCAATTGGGGAATGGTTGAGCAAGCTGAGGTATATAAATGAACAGAATACTAGTGCACTATAGGAAATGACGAACAGGTGGATTTCAGAAATACCTGAATAGACTTATATGAACTGATGCTGAATGAAGTGAGCAGAAACAGAAAAACATTACATACAGTAAGAGCCACTGTGTGTGAAGACTGTTTTTGATAGACTGAGATCTTCACAGCAATACAAGGACCTAAAACACTTCCAAAGGACTTATGGTACAAAATGCCATCCACATCCAGAGTTGTAACAAAATAATGCAGAATTCTTTATCTTTTGTTATGTTTGGTTTTGTTTAGTTTTTCTCATGCTTTCTTCCATTCAGTTTAATTCTTCTATGCAGCACAACTAATGTGAAAATGTGTTTAATAAGAATGTATGTGTAGAGCCCAAATAAGATTGAATGCTATCATGGGAGGGAGACAGGAGGGGGAGAAAATTTGAAACTTATAGAAGTGATTGTTGAAAATTGCAAACAAATAAATTTGGAGGAAAAAAAAGTTAAAAAGACCTCCAGTGAGGGGAAACCAGCTGACTCCCTATGTTCTGCTACTTATGAACTTTTCCTGACCTTCACAGAATGAAGGTCAAGTTTGAGGTGGAGAATCACAAGAGAAGAATGAAATTTAAGTGACTAATCAAACCCAAAGGACAATTTAGGCTTACTGGATTCCATGTAATTGCTAATTAGTATTTGGAGCTTTATCAATCAAATTAAGAATACCATGAGTTGCTTTTATATTCATCCTTAAGTATTGAGAAATTAAACAATTAGGGAGAATGGAAATATTTGAATGACTTGACTCAGTGAGCAGGCATAGACTGAGCTTGATGTAGTTTGCAGTGTACTGGATTACTGTTGATAAATTGTCTTTGTTTGCTCTTTAAATTCATTTATTGCTTTTTTGTTGTTGTTCTGGCTATATACTGTTATGACAGTTCATGTGAAACTTCCTGATAGGTGTTCATTTCCAAATGTTCATCTTAGATCTTGAGTAAATTATTCTGTTTTTGTCCATATCTATTCTCCCATGTTCTTGGCATGTCTTACAATTTTATAAATATAAGATTTATTCATTTCAGGGGATTAAGGCTTGATTAATAAGTTTAGTTCTGGCTGTTATCCCCTCACTAATATCAACTATTATCATGACTCTCTTTTCCTTGGTTAATATCATCCTTACAGCTATGGTCAATTGCATATTGGACCTTCAAGACACTACATCCTGGTATAAATATGTCACTCCTACCCTTATTTAGTCTATATTGTTGGTGGTAGGTCAGAATTTCATAACCACTATCAATATCCTAGATTGATTCTCAAGAATATAATAAGATGTCATTCATATAGGTAACCATGCATCCATTCAGATATCAGAGGATGCACACACACACACACACACACACACACATACACACATATATATTTATAAATTCTTGTCATACTGTACATATCTTCCTTACATAAAACAAATCATATCATAGAATATTTGAAATACTAATATGAAGTACAGGAATTGGCTCTACACTTCTCCTTTTGTTGTATTTGAGCAAGAGAAGTAGGGATCAAAATAATAGGATAATTTCTGAGGGAACCCCCTTTTAGTAGTGGTTTAGATATGAATATTAGTATTCTATCTTCATTAAGTTAAGAAATGACATGCTTGCTTGAAGACCCTGATGGTAATCAGCTTGGTGACTGATAAATTACATATCTTCTAAGACATCAAGATCTATTTCATATATCTTAAGTATATATCTGATTCCTCACTTAAATTGATACCATTCCTTCACTTCTGTCCTATGCCTAAATAGTAAGGGACAACATACCAAGGAGATATATTATACCAAGGACTGTGAAATATAGGCCATCCTGGACTGAAGTTTTCCAGAGAAGAAATTACAGTACTCATAGACTTAGGGAAGTTATAGATCATAAAACTGATTACCATTTGCATACATGACCTGTGGATAATGAAGGCAAAATGAATATCACACTAAATCAGAAGACTGTCTCACCCACCAGAGGAATAAAGAGGCCCAAAATACCATTATTAGGCCTTCAACTGAGATAGGAGTCTGACAATAAGGAGCCTACTAAATTGTGACAAACCTAGTACAGTAGTTTCCCATAGGCATGAAGAGATGCCAGTTCAAAAACCCAGCAGTGAGAGATGGATTATTCTTTATCCAAAACACTAAGAAGACCAATATGGCTAGACTGGTGAGTGCATACAAGTGAAAAATGTGTAACAAGTCAAGGAAATATAGAAAGAAGCTGGTTTTTAAAGAGTCATCAACATGGAGTTGATAATTAAACTTTTGACTTATCAGATCACCAAAATAAAAAGTATAGAAAAAGAAAAAAAAGATATGTCCTTGGGGGACTATCTATATCTTGACTGAAAAGGATAGGCTGGACTGATAGAAAAGTAACCAGGGATAAAAAAGAAAGGGATAAGAAAGTACTCAGATGAAGGTACTACAATGTGCCAAAATTATCAGCAAGGTCAAGAAGAAAGAGGATTGAAAAAATTTTATCATATTTGTCAACAATCATTCTTTGGAAAGTTTGGAGAAGCAATTTTAGTGAAATTATGGTCAAAAGCAAAGAGTATATGGGAAAAGAGATAATGGAAGCAATAAATTCATATTTTCTGAACTTGGGTGAGGAAAGGAGGAAAAAAGTAGAATGATAGTGTGAGGGGATAGTAAGGTCCAATGAAGATTTTCTTTTTAAATTATGAGAGAGATTTGGTAAATCTTAACAGTAATAGAAGAGAAGTCAGTAGACAGTGATGACTGGGCATGAAGGGGTAAAAAAATAAAGAAAAGGATACATGACAGATCATGGGAGATGGAAGAGGATGCAGACTTAATGAGTATGACTGGGATGATTAATCTGCAAAGGACACTAACAAGGAGAAAGAGACTGGAGGAAGAATTTTAAATCAGATTTAAATAATTGGAGAAATATTAACTGTTCATGGACAGGCAGGATCAATATAATAAAAATTATGATTTTACCCAAACTAATTTATATATTCTATGCCATCCCAATTAAATTGTATTTCTTACTGAATTAGAAAAAAAATATCAAAATTCATTTGGTAAAACAACAAGTCAAGAATATCAAATGAAATAATGTGGAAAAAAAAACAAAGGAAGGATTATTGAACTTGTGGTCTCAAGGCCACATGTGTCCCTCTAGGTCCTCAAGTGAAACCCTTTGACTGAATCCTAGAGGGCCTAGAACTAGGCCCGCATGTTGCTTCACTACTGCAGTTTCCCCATCCCTCACCTTGTATTTGAAAAGTATAAAGACTTAAGGTTTTAGGATAAGAATTCAGTATTTGCAAAAAGTTGGAAAAGTGGAAAGCAATATGGTGGAAACTGGGCATGGAAGAATATCTTGCACCATTTATCAAGATAAGGTCAAACTTGATATATGACCTAGATATAAAGACAGTTTACAAGAAAATTGGGACATAGGACATATTACTAATGTGACTTACGGATAAGTGAATGATTTAGTAATAAACAAGAGATGGCAAAGTCAGGTGTAAAATGGACCATTTCAATTGCATTAAATTAAAAAAGGTTTTCTACAATGAAAAAATTGTAGTCAAGATCAGAATGAAAGCAGAAAATTATGAATTTATAGAAAATTTTTCATATAAAGGTCTCATATCAAAAATATATAAAGAATTTTGCCAAATCTATAAGGATATGAGTCATGTCCAAATTGATAAATGGTCAAAGGATATGAACAGACAGTTTTCCAATGAATAAATCAAAACAATTTATAGTTATATGAAAGAATGCTCTAAATGATTATTGATTAGAGTAATGCAAATAAGAACAACTTTGAGACATCATTTTATATCTATTAGATTAGCTAAAACTATTGAAGGGGAAAGCAACAAATGGAGGGGATGTGGAAAAAATGAGACATTAATTCATTGCTGGTAGAACTGTGAACTGATCTAATTATTTTAGAGAGCAATCTGAAATTAGGTCCAAGGAATTATTCAACTGCCTATGTTCATTGACCCAGCATAACCACCATTAGGTCTATTTCCAAAGATGATTTGGGATAAAGGAAAAGAACCTATATGTTCTAAAATGTTTGCAGAAGTTTCCTTTGTGGTGGCAAAGAACCAGAAATTACAGGAATACCAATCAATAGGGGAATGACTGAAAAAGGTGTGGTATATAATTGTGATAGAATACTACTGTGCTATAAGAAATGATAAGCTCAGTGGTCTTAGAAAAATATGGAAAGTATTGTATGAAATTATGAAGAGTGAAATGAGCAGAACCATGCCAACATTACATACAACAGAAATAATATTTTAAGAATGACTTTGAGTGAGGGTGGAACTAAGATGGCAAAATAAAATGAGGGACTTGCTTGAGCTCTCTTCCAAACCCTTGCAAATACCTGTAAAAAAACGACTCTAAACAAATTCTAGAGCTACAGAACACACAAAATGACAGGGTGAGACAAATCTCCAGCCCAAGACAGCCTTTAAGGTCGTCAGGAAAGATTTGTTGCACTGGGCTGGGATCAGATTTCAGTCCAGCATGGGCTATGCTGGCACAGACAGGACTTGAGCTGGCCTCAAGGACAGAATCACTGGTAGCTGTGGTAGTTTCCAGACTTCTCAAGTCACAAACACCAAAGACAATGTAGAAGATACGTGGGAAAACTCTGTGAGACTTGGTTGAGAGAGGAGTGCAGTTTGGTCATAGCACTAGGATGGCAGAGGAGATGTTGGCAGTGCTGACAGCAGCAGCAGCTGATTCTAGAGCTTTGGGGCCACAGATAGTGAGGAAATAAGTGGCTCATCAGAGGAGGATTGCAGGGATCTCTTTGCTGGCACTGGGAAAAATTCTCTTCTTATGCCCTGCTTAGATCTGATTTGCAGTCCTGGGTGGTAGTCCAGGGATGAGGAGGAGCTCTGGTATGGTAGAACTCATGGCAGTGGTACAGAAGGAATCCTCCTCATAGTTCTAAGGCAGGAAAGAATGCTTGAGGTCACTCACAGAGCAGAACATAGGCTAGGAGATGAGTAAACACATCTCCTTTGCACATACTACCTTGGAAGAGCAAAAAATTTACAAGTCCCTAAGAAGTATCTCTGAAAACAACTGCACAAAACCCCTCAGGCTTGCAACAGTACACTCACCCCAACCACCATCCCCACTGAATGAAGAGGTCTACCTTGACTAAGAGTTAGCAAGTCAAGTATTTGGGTGGGAAAATGCACAAACAGTATAAAAATTTCAGACTGTAAAATCTTACTTTGGTGACAAAGAAGATCAAAACATACAATCAGAAGAAGACAACAGAGTCAAAGCTCCTACATCAAAAGCCTCCAAGAAAAATGTGAATTTGTCTCAGGCCAGGGAAGAGTTCAAAAAGGATTCTTAAAATCAAATGAGAGAAATAGAGGAAAAATTGGGAAGAGAAATGAGAGTGATGCAAGAAAATTATGGGGGGCAGAGCTAAGATGGTGGTGTAGAAGGATGCACTTCTAGAAGCTATCCTTACACATCCCATAAAACACCTATACAAAATGACTCTAAACAAATTCTAGAGCAGCAGAAGCCACAAAATGACAGAGTGAAAGAGATTTCCAGCTCAAAACAGCCTGGAATGACAACAGGATAGATCTGTTGCACTGGTTGTGGAGCAGAGAGCAGCCCAGCCTTGGCTGCACTGCAGCAAGGATGAGACTAGAACAGCCTTCAAGGTGCCACTAGCAGGAGCTGCGGGCCCCAGATTCTTCAACTCACAAACACCAAAGACACCTTCAAAGGTCAGTGAGAAATTCTTTCACAAGGGTGAGAAGGCAACATGGTCTAGTCCTGGCCTCAGACAGTGGCAGCTTCTATTGTTGAACCCCCCTTCCTCCCTTGGCTAAGATCCTGGGGGAATTGAGCATCTGATCTGAATCTCAGCCTTGAGTGGTGACCCTGGGGTGAGGAGGAGCTCTGGCTGGTGGAACTGGCAGAGGCTTTGGAGAGGGAATTCTATTCCCAGAAAAGATTGCTTGTAGTTATTCCCAGGCCAGAGTTCTGGCTAGGAGAGGAGTAAACTCCTCTCCCTTTATTGTGGAGCCATGTGTAGCCATGGAGGAACTGAGAACTTATAAGTTCCCAAAGCATACCCTCCACTTGACAAAGGATTCAGCAGTTAAGTAACTGGCTGGGGAAATGCTCAAAAAAGGGAAAAAGAATAAGACAACAGATGGTTACTTTCTTAGTGAGCAGGTGTTTTCTTCCATCCCTTTGGATGAGGAAGAAGAATGCATACCTTCAGAGGAAGACCTAAAAGTCAAGGCTTCTGCATCCAAAACATCCAAAGTAAATATGCAATGGTCTCAGGCCATAGAGGAGCTCAAAAAGGATTTTGAAAATCAAGTAAGAGGGGTGGAGGAAACATTGGGAAAAGAAATGAGAGAGATGCAAGAAAATCATGAAAAGTGAGTCAATAACTTGCTAAAGGAGACCCAAAAAAATGCTGAATAAATTAGCTCCTTCAAAAATAGACTAACTCAAACGACAAAAGAGGCCCAAAAGCCAATGAGGAGAAAAATGCTTTAAAAAGTAGAATTAGCCAAATTGAAAGGAGGTTCAAAAGCTCACTGAAGAAAATAGTTCTTTAAAATATTAGAAAATGAAGCAGATGGAAGCCATGAGAAGCCAAGAAATTACGAAACAAAACCAAAAGAATGAAAATGGAGGGGAAAAGGGGGAGGTGAGAGGGAAAAAGTGAAGCTTACTTCCATCATGTTTGGCCTAAGGAGGGAATAGCATGCACACTCAATTTAGTATGAAAATCTATCTTACACTATGGGAAATTAGGGGAGAAGGGGATAAGTGGGGTGTGAGTGGATGAGAGAAGGGAAGGCAAATTAAAGGAGGGGGGTAATTAGAAGTAAACACTTTTGGGATGGGATAAAATCAAAAGAGAGAATAGAATAAAGTGGGCAGCAGGAAAGGATGAAGGGAAATATAGTTTCTCACAACATGACTATTATGGAAGGCTTTAGCAAAACTACACATATATAGTCTACATTGAATTGCTTGCCTTCTCAGTGGGGTTGAGTGGAGAGGGAGGAAGGAAAAGCAGTTGGACCTTAAAGTTTTAGGAACAAATTTTGAGAGTTGTTGATGCATGTAACTGGGAAATAAAAAATACAGATAATGGGGTACAGAAATGTATCTTGCTTTACAAGAAAATAGAGAAGATGGGGATAAGGGAAGGGAGGGGTGTGATAGAAGGGAGGGTAGATTGGGGAAGTGGTAATCACAATACATGGTGTTTTGGGGTGGGGGAAGGGGAGAGATGGGGAGAAAATTTGAAACTCAAGATCTTGTGGAAATGAACATTGAAATATAAAAATAAAGGAATAAATTGAAAAAAATAAATTAATTAAAAAAAGAAAATCATGAAAAACAAGTCATCTGCTTGCTAAACGGGATGCAAAAAATACTGAAGAAAATAACCCCTTAAAAATAGACTCACCCAAATGGAAAATGAGGCCCAAAAGGCCAATGAGGAAAAGAATGCCTTAAAAAGCAGAATTGACCAAATGGGAAAGGAGGTCCAAAAGTTCACTGAAAAAAACAATTCCTTCAAAATTAGAATGGAGCAAATAGAGCTAATCCTTTTGTTAGAAATCACAAAATTATAACACTCAAAAGAATAAAAAAAGAAGACAATGTGAAATATCCCATTTGAAAAACCAATGGAAAATAGATAGGAGAGATAATTTAAAAATTATTAAACTTTTTGAAAGCCAAGATCAAGAAAGGCAACAGACATTATCTTTCAAGCAATTATCAAGGAAAACTTCCCTGATATTCCAGAAGGAGAGGGTAAAATAGAAGTTGAAACAATCCTCTGATTGCCTCTAAAAAGAGATCCCCCAAGGAAAACTCCTAGGAATATTCTAGCCATATTCCAGAATTCCAAGGTCAAGAAGAAAATATTACAATCAGTCAGAAAGAAACAATTACAATGTTGTGGAAATACAATCAGAATAATGCAAGATCTAGCATCTTGTACATTAAGGGATCAGAGGGATTAGATTATGATATTCCAGATGTCAAAGGAGCTAGGATTAAAACCAAGAATCACCTACCAAATGTAGCACCAGTGTTGTATTCATAGCACCTCCCATGGCCATGAATATCCCTGAACTATTCTGAATTGTGAAATACTACATGCAAATTCCCACATGGAAGGTACAACCAAAACATTTATTCAGACATCAGGAAGCCAAATCCATCACAGAGACAAAAATCTATATATAATACCAATGCAGAGAACACCATTACCAAGCCTTCCCCCTGACAGGCTTCCCACAAACTAGCTCCATTAAAAAATCACAAGTAGACTTTCTTAAAAAAAAACAAACCATGGTGCAAGCCTGGGAGCAGCAACCTCACTTCTAACTCAGAACTTTCACAGCCTGACCAGCTATCCCCACAGCTACCCTCCAAAATGGCATCAACTGTCAAGGATCAGTGTATCTTGAATGTCCTAAAGGAGGACCAGGTTCCCCAGAACAAGATCACTGTTGCTGGGCTGGGTGCAGTTAGCATGGCATGTGCCATTAATATCTTAACAAAGGAACTGGCAGATGAACTTGCCCTAGTTGATGTAATAGAAGACATACTAAAGGGAGAGATGAGGGATCTCCAACATGGCAGCCTTTTCCTCAAAACACCAAAGATTGTTTCTGGCAAAGACTACAGTGTGACTGCAAACTCAAACCTGGTCATTGTTACGGCTGGAGCATATCAAAAGGAGGGAGAAAGTCATCTTAATTTGGTCCAGTCATGTGAATATCTTTAAATTCATCATTCCCAGTATTGTTAAGTACAGCCCTAATTGCAAGCTGCTTATTGTTTCCAGTCCAATGGATATTTTGACATATGTGGCCTGGAAGCCAAGTGGCTTTCCTAAAAATCATGTTATTGGAAGTGGTTGCAATCTGGATTCTGCCCGTTTCCATTACCTAATGGGGAAGAGACTTGATGTCCATTCTTCAAGTTGTCATGGATGGGTCTTTGGGGAACATGGAGACTTCAGTGTTCTTGGGTGGAGCAATGTGAATCTTGCCGGTGTGTCTCTAAAGAATCTTCATCCTTCCTTGGTAACTGATACTGATGCAGAAAATTGGAAAGATGTTCATAAACAGGTAGTTGAAAGTGCTTATAAGGTAATCAAACTGAAGGGCTACACTTCCTGGGCCATTGGCTTGTCTGTGGCAGATCTGGCAGAAAGCATTATGAAGAATCTTAGGAGAGTGCATCCAATTTCCATCATAATTAAGGGACTATATGGCATTAAAGAGAATGTCTTTCTTAGTATCTCATGTGTCTTGGGGCAGAATGGTATTTCAGATTTGGTGAAGGTCAACCTGAATCTGGAGGAGGAGAGCCGTTTAAAGAAGAACGCAGATACTCTTTGGGGAATCCAGAAGAAGCTGCAATTTTAAAACCTTTGAATGCACTGCCATAGAGAGAACATGACAGGGGCTGAGGGGTTATGTATGATCCACTTTTAAAATAGACCAAATCCTTCCTCTGATTAGTGACTAAACACCAGAAATATAAAACCTGTGAACACACTCTAGTTTCTTCCTAAAGTTAGAAATAGAGAATAGAACCCTGCTGTAGTTAGCATACAATGCTGGATATGACCTATATAGTCTCAGTGGTTGGTGTCAAGTACAGCCAGTGCCCCACAGGTATATAAACTACCTGCTTTGTATGTAGGTGCTACAGGTTCCCTTAGGTCCAGAAGACAACACTCCTGGATACAAAATGGCATACAGTAGTAATTCTTTATTGATGCATTGATTACCTTTGTGCTCCTCTCCATTAGGGCACTACAGTATGGCCCCCAGGTATCACCTTCTAGAGGACCTGATTTTGTCTGCCTATATAGATAGAGAGATAAATAGATAGATAGATAGATAGATAGATAGATAGATAGATAGATAGATAGATAGATAGATAGATAGATAGATAGATATAGATATAGATAGATATAGATATAGATATCAATAGTTGTAAATTTCCATATTATATAAACAGATCTGTATATGTACAACAATGCAACCTATTCCTCAAGTGTCATACTAACCCCAAATACTGAATAAACTACAAATAACTGATTAAAAAAAAACACACACACAAACAAACTCTTTCACTCATACCAACCAGCAGCCTCCATTCTTCCTGGTTCTGACTGCTGTCAAGATTAACTTCCTCTCATTCCTCTCAGTTCTGCTGTAGCTCTGCTTCTTCCTGCTCCACTTTTCCTGTTTCACCCATTCAGCATACTCCTCTGACTACAGGCTCCATGTGACTCAGACTCATGTGACTCAGGCTTCCATGTGACCCAGGCAGGCCACATTAATGAGTACAAAAGATCTCCTGATTTCAGTTACCATTACAGCAAGGAAAACCGAGTATAATACTTCAGGTTGAAAAAAGATATTCAATGAAATAAAGGACTTTCAAGCACTCTTGATGAAAAGACCAGAGTAGAATAGAAAATTTGATTTTCAAATACAAGAAGCATGAAAAATTAAATAGAAGAGAGAAATCATAAGGGACTTATTAAAGTTGAACTGTTTACATTCCTAAATGATTTTATATATATATATATATATATATATATATATATATATATATATATATATATACACACACACATATACACACATATATGTATATATAAAATACATATGTATACATATACACACAAACACACATATATACATATATGTGTGTAGGCACATGTGTACATATACATATATGTATATGTATACATGAGACCTTTCTCAGTATTGGGGTATTTGTTGGGAATAGACACACAGATAGATGGATGAATGGATGGATGGATGGATACATAGATAGATACGTAGATAGATAGATAGATAGATAGATAGATAGATAGATAGATAGATACATAGATAGATAGATACATAGATACATAGATACATAGAAACATAGATACATAGATAGATGGCACAGGGTGAGTTGAATTTGAAAGGATGATGTACAAAATATAAAATTAAACAGTGAGAGAAGAATATATTAGGAGGAGAAAGGCAGAGATAGAATGGGGTGAATTATCTCACATAAAATAGCTAAGAAAAAGCTTTTACAATGGAGGGGAAGAAGGAAGGGAGCTGAGAGGAAATGAGTGAATCTTACTGTCTTTGGATTTACCTTAAGGAGTGATAGAAGGGAGGGCAGATTTGGGAAGGGGATAGTCAGAAGCAAACACTTTTGAAAATGAACAGGGTCAAATAAGAAAGCAGAATCAATCGGGGGTAGGATAGAATGGAGGGAAATATAGTTAGTCTTTCACAACATGACTATTATGGAATTGTTTTGCATAACTACACCTGTATAACCTATATTGAATTGCTTGTCTTCTCAATGATGGTGGGTGGAGACCAAACAAGGGGCAGAATTTGGAATTCAAAGTTTTAAAAACAAATGTTAGAAATTGCTTGTACATGCAACTAGGGAATATGATATACAGGCAATGGGGTATAGAAATCTATCTTGCCCTACAAGAAAGTAAAGGGTGGGAGATAAGAAAATGAGGGGTGATAGAAGGGAGGGCAGACTGGGGGAAGGGGTAATCAGAATGCATTCCATCTGGGGTGTGGGTCAGGGAGAGATGGGGAGAATACTGGAAACTCAAAATCTTATGGAAATGAATGTTGAAAACTAAAAACAAATTAATTAATAAAAATAGTAATTCTGGGGTAAAAAAAAGAATGATAGTAAAAAGTTATCTTGACTATTATAAATATCCAGATTACCTGTAAAAATTATATGAAAAAAATGCTATGTATACATACATATATATATTCATACACATACACATACACACATATACACATACACTGGACAGATAGACATACTTATTTGTGACTAACAATAGACATCTCTAGGACAAGGGGGAGGGCAGAAAAAAATTCACATGATAATTTTGTTGTATATTTGAAATGAATAGCAACTTGTGCTTAGCAGATTGGTAGTTTGATGTACAATCATATTTTCATCGTACTCCATTAGGGAAATGCCTGTTTTATTCCACAAATATGTATTAATGTAAAAAAACTAAAAGGGAAAACAAAAAGAAGTTAGACATGGACATTTTCATAAAAACCTACAGAAAATATCCAAGAGTAGAAAGTGGAAAATTGTGTCAAATATTATGAAAGTTTGAAAAAGATGAGGACTCAGAAAAGGTGCTATCACCTAAAGGAAGTCTTAACCAAATCCCCACTCGTTAATTCTTTACTCCAAACTAAAATTATTTTGCACATATATATATATATGTATATATATACATATATATGCATAAACACATATACATATTTTATATGAACATGTATATGTTGTGGCATACCATTAAAATATAAACCTCTTGGAGATAGGAACTATTTCATTTTTGTCTTTATACCCTGAGCACCTTTCAGAGTGCCTGGCATATAAATGGTATTCAATAAATGTTTGATTAATTGAATTGAGTCCTATCTCTGCTTGAAAATCACTAGTAATGATGATCTGATAGTATATATTGTCAGCAAATTTATCTTAGTCTCAGTTCTTTTTTATTATCTTGCTTAATTGCTCTGTCCCAGGTACTGACCAGACCTCATTTGCCAGAAGTTTGTATTCTTTAGAGCATTACTGGCTTCCAATTACTCTATTCAAGTAATTAATCACAGAATTCCAGAGTTTGAGAGGGCATACGTCAGTGACCACCTAATCCAACTCATACATGAAAGGAGTTGTCATTATAGTATAGCTAACAAATGTTCATCAAGTTTCTGTTTGAAAACATCCAAGGAGAGAGAACCTACTTCCTCCTAAGGTAGCCAACCTATTTTACCTTTAGACAACTCTAATTGTTCTCCTGCTATCAAGCTTAAAATTTACCTGTTTGAAACATCCACTTATTTTTCCTGATTCTATTCTCTGGGGATAGATAGAATAAGTCTAATACCCTGAATCAACTTGCTAGTCATAATTCCTTCCTTTTTACTCTAGAACCATAGCTATGCTTTTGCATTACCCTTATTTGATGACTTGACTACACTTATCTTCCACCACAGCAAACTCAACTTAATCAGACTCAGAAGAATATGCTATCATGCCATTAACTGTGATGCAGGAAAAGACCAGAATATTGGGAAAGATAAAGGGGTTTGGCCACAGCTATATCCCTTCTGTATCCCTTATGTATTTGAAATGTATCCTTCATTTTACAAGGAAGAAGAATTAGAGTTAACCCATTCACAGAATTATCAGGTATACCATTAGTGTAACCATGTTTTTTAACCTTATTTATGCTAGTTCAATCCAAATATTAATTATGTATTATGATGGACCAAGGGTTTAACCTTTCTAGATTACCAGAGTGAGTGGTCAATACTTTAATCAACTCAAGGATATAAAACTGGGTAATCATCTAGTGGACTTGATCTGTCTCATCAACTGAGTATGTTTCACTTTGGAATTATCCAGGGCATTACTGGCTTTCAGTGGAGGGACAGTCCTTGGCAAAAGATTGCAAAGATAAGACATAGGATAGTAATAATATAATTTGGTATAATTATAATGAAAAAATAATAATAAATTAATAATAAAAATAATATTAAACATTCAAGAGTACAGAGGGCTAGAAAAACATATTAGTCTTAATTTTCAATGTGCATATATGGAAAAATTTATTGCCCAGACAGTACAATATGGTAGAAATCTTTTGTCAGAAGGTTGTTGAAGGTAAAAAAGAGGGATGATATAAGGGGAAGTTGGATAGAATGATGATAGTACACATTATAGGGAAATAAAAGGAGTTGCTGTACATCCTTTGTTCTGGAAAAAGACCAATGACATCAGGAGGATTGTTTTGACTTGTGTGTAAATTGGATTTAAGTGAGGCAGAGCTATGTAAAGTCATCAGTCTCACTCTCCAGTTTAGAGATGAATTATAAGATCATTTCTTGACTTGTAAGGGACTATTTTTTTGGTTGTTGTGACTTCTACAAACTGTCTTCTCTAGCAAGTACAACCTGTAGTGATAACGGATGACATGAGGATGACTGATAAAGTCTTATATTTACTCCCTGAACCTGGTAGTCTGTTTCCTCCTCTATGACTGGGATGGCCTTGGCCATTTTACAATATTATGTTTCATAGATCACAACTCTAGGGCCTAATAGTTGCCACCATATCTGTGCCAGATGCCACTAATGTGCACATGTTCTTAGTGACTGCTGATAGACCTCAATATCATCTAACAAGTTGGAAAGTACAGTGTGACAGAACAAGTACTCATTCTCCATCTTCCATAAGAAATTTTATTTTTTCCTATTTTTTTCTTCTTCCCAAATCCCTCCTTCTAGATACTTTATTTTTTTTTACTCCCCCCCTCCAAAAAAAAATGACCTTGTATGTATTTTGTATATATTTGTATGACACATCATATATATCCCTTCATGAGACAGTGGATACTGAATTGATCTCCCTTTTACAAACACTGATGACATGGCATCTGATGGGGCAAGACATTTGAACTCTCCATGTTCCTAGATAATTCTTTGACACTTTGCAGAGAAAGAACCGTTGTGCATTGGTACAAGACGATTCCTTATCAAGAGTTCACTACAGCAATGCAATCAAAGGTCCATTTATATCCATATTTTGTATTTAATTGTATATGCACACGCTGTCTACCTTGACAGAATGTATTTTCCTTAAGGGCATTGTCTGTTTCATTATTCTCTTTGTATTCCCAACACCTACAGTAGAATCTGGCTTAAAGTAGGCACTTACATGACTGCCAGTTTGATTGGGGGATTTGTTCTTCAAGTTAGAAGAGGTAGAGGGGTAAGGGAAAATGCATTTATATAGCACCTATATATCAGGTAGTGTGCTAAGCTCTTTTTAAAAAACACTATTTCATTTTATCCTCACAATAATCTTACAAGATAAGAGCTATTATTAATACTCATTTTACAACTGAGGACTTGCTCAGAGACACACAGTTGGCAAATAGCTGAGGCCAGGTTTGAACTCAGGTCTTTCTGATTCCAGGTCCAGCAATCTATCTACTATACTATCAGTTACTTCTGAAGGCCTACAAACCAAGTTTGACTACTTATCAGATATGTTGGATGAGGGAAAGAGGGAAGTCAAAATTCTTAAGCCTAGGAGACTGGAAAAATGGTGGTGTTTCAAAAGAAATAGTTGTCAGGTCACAAGATCTGACTTCAAGTCAGAAGTTCAGCTCTTACTAACGCTATGATGATGGCTAAGTCATATCATCTCTCTGTTCCCTAGTTCTGTCTTCTATAAAATGGGGACCTCCTACCTGGGTAGGCTAAGCTGTTGTAAAGAAGGTGCTCTATAAAGTTAAAGTGTTATATAGATGAAATTTATTCTTATCAGTTTATTTCTGACTTACCTGCTCATCTCTTTCTAGATAAATATGTCAGATTGTCATAACATCTACTTTGGAGGGCTAAGTATTTATTTCCAGATGTCTTTTTTTGGTACCTATTAATGTTTATTGATTGATTGATTGATTAAAGGAAAAACAAGAACATTAAATAATTATTTTCAGTTGGGAGATATGGTTGGAAACTGAGTTAAGCAGCAAAGACTGATCTCATGAATATATTATAAAAATACCAGATGAAACAATGAAAAACCAAATGCCTCCATACAGTTATGAAGTTCAGCTGTTCTGGTTATGTTATAGTTTTCAGCTACCATTGAGTAAAACAAAATTGTACCTCAAATAACTTATGCTTATAAATCCCAAATAAATATATTGTTAATGGTAGACTACTGAAAAATCAGTAGCAAGGACAAGAGTCGTGCAATTAGAAATGTATCCTTACTATAATCATACACTTTTTCCTCCTCTACATGCAAACCTTATTTTTAAAGTCAATTATAATATTTTTATTAGTCCATACCACATCCTTTGATTTAAACAGCCTTTCATTCAGCTAGGAAGCTCACTCACATCCAAGGACCAACACCCCATATCCCCAGCACCCCCACATCCTGCCATTAAAGTTCTGTCTTGTTTGTCAGTCAAAAGCAGAGGAAAAACAATGACAAACTTGACTTTATAAATTAAAAGTATTTGCATTTGGTTAAAAAAAGGCAATAGTCTCTGATACACTGAACCAAAAATAAGAGAACAATTTCAATATTTAGCCACCACTGCTTTAAAGGACTAAACTGGGACAAGTGCTGGGCAGAAGCTGGATTTGCCCGTGAGGGAGATTATACTTCTTTCCTTTATCACTAAGAATAGCTCAGGGCCCAGTTACTTTTATAAGGAAAACAACATTATTAACTGCACTTTGAATCAAGACACTGAGAGAATTAAACTATGTTGTTAATATGCGGACAATTTAAACTAAGGTTTTGTAGCCATGGAAATGGAACTGCCTCCTCTATTACTGAAATTAGAGCATTATAGATAAAAAGGTCAATGACCAGTTCACCAGATATTTTCCCCCACTACAGTCTATTAATTGTGTGTTTACAGTCCAAAACAATTCTATTTCAAAGAGGAATCATTGTTTATAAGCTCGTCTTGTTTCCATTCAATGACTTTACCTCCACCTTTGCCAAAAAGGTTAATCTTGTCATTAGGAGAGAATAGGACTCCATGTTCTATTTTTGTCTTTTGAGCAAAATCATGTAGCATGACTCAGAAGGTCTTGTATGTGAGAGACTCATTCTACTGAGTGCTGGCCGTGTTAAGTCTTGGTAAGTTGTAAGGAAACTACAAAGGACTTTGAAGCATAGTACTTCGATGATGATAGGACCCTGAGTTCTGTCTAGAACTGGACATGGTCATTTCTTGCCCCTTGATTCAACCATGTGGAAAAATTGTGCAGCAAAGATCATTGGCCATAGGAGTAAATGCAACTGGGGTTCTCAGTTTCAAAGCCCAGATTGTGAGCAGTCTGTCATCTGTCACTGTAGAATAAGCACAAGCCTTCTGGAGAAAAGCACACTGATCTCAGTGAACTGGTGTTAACATCAAGGGCATGATCCAACTGAGTCTAATAGGTGCTGAAAGTGTCCTCAGTTTCTCTCCAATGTAGTGATCCCACATGATGACACTGGTATTATAGGAATCTTTGACAAGCAATGCAGAATCAGGGGTGAGAAGTCACAAGAAACCATACTGCTCTGAAGTTCCTCTAGCTTTCTAATTAAAGTACAGGAGGGCATGTTCCACAGAAGAATGGACATCTCTCCTGCTGCAGAACTTGACATGCTGCAGTCCGAGGAGGTGGAAGAGCAAGAAATATATTATAGATGGCCAGACACACCTGAATATGTTTGCCATCTTTATTTAGGTTCCAGACTCAAAGAGTTTTATTCCTTGATACAGAAAGCAAAATCAAGTTTCAACTTGGTGTGAAGCTCAGATCTCTCACAACATGCCAGTGTCCAGACAGATTCAAAAGCAGTCGCCATGTCTAAACCTCCCAAATTTTGATCTGTCTGTCACTGAGTCTTGTAGCAAGAATAAAGCAAGGGAAATCCAGCGCAGATCCTACCCAGAGCTTTCTATAGGGTGGTGATGGCCATGGACTGAAGGCCAAACCCCAGACAATCTGACCACACAGTCTTTTCCTTTAAGCTACTTCACCTCTTTCAGGCTCCAATCCTCTGGGGATGAACTGTTCTTCAAGGCTCCATGGATGGAATCAGCTTGATAATACAGTGTTCTTGAGAGCTAGGAACCATCCAAGGCTCATAAATTGATTTCCAATCAAACTGGCAGCTTCAGCTCAGTCAGAAGCACAGGAATTCCTCGCTGCCCGCTGGCCTCCATAAGGCTGCGGGACTGGCACTGGGCCCGGGCTGCCACTGCTCCTCCTCCTCCAGGGCCTCCTCAGAGCAGATGGCCTCTCACAGGGCTGCATTCCCCGTTGAGCCCTCCACGCCCACCTACTAACCCTCATCTCCCCACCCTGCCTCCCCTGCTGTCTCCGCGAGAACGGTCTTCAGCTGCTTCCCATCACATGTCTTGGAGCAGGCACGAGGAGCCCAGGTGTCTTCTTCACAGGCAGATTAAATTGTTGGAGCCTGGGAGTATGGCTCAGGCTGAACCCTTAACTACTGAACATCTCATGCTTCCTCGGTTACATACCTCCTCTGTAAGGTATTTCCTTTTCATATTCTTATTCCTTCTGTCCCTTTAAACCTAATTGCTTTAATGTTGCCTTCCATATACAGCCCAATGCCACAGGCACCTTCCACATAGAGCACAATGTCATAGGCACCAGTAATGCCCACGAGTAACCCTAAATGTTACCCGTGAAGGAAACTGCCTGATTGAGGTAGACAAAGTTTCTGTCAGAATCAGACACACTTCCCCACATGCCCACTGTCTCTTGTCAGAAGTGTAAAAAGGCAGTGACAGCTGGACTTTGCAGAATCCTGTTCAGGTGGTGATGCAGAGCTCCGTTGAAGACAGTTATGCTTTATGAAGTGCAGAAGGCTAATTCAATTGTTAGGGTCTGATGATTATAACATCATAGTGGCCCTTCTTTCACTTCATTGCTCAGTTACAGCAAATGTTTTGGCTTATATATACAAAATGATCTTATAGTTAAAATCTCCAGATCCATTTTCTGAAGGGAAAACAAAATTTACTTGAACAATAGTGAGAAATGCTATATATATACAATCTGGCAGGAAAAGATTCACATATAAATGGGGACCTAAGTTACTGATGATGAGGGAAAGAACTGAGGGCCATTAGCTAAAATCTTTTTTTTTTTTTTTTTTGCATTGCACACATCTAACCCTTCTCACACATTTTTCTTATATGATAATTCTGAAACAGAGAGGAGTTTCAGTCATGCTCAACTGCCTATAAAGTACTCTCTCTTCCTTCAAATGCTTTCACACTTTTGCCATACATCTTCATTACGTATAGGTCTAGTTATATCTTTTTTTTGTTCAAGCCCCTTCGAAGATAACCTTTGTCTATTAAACACAGATTTCTGGGCCAAGAATTTGGGGTCTTACACAATCTGACAGCTATTAATGCTTTCAGTTTTCTCAGAGTACTCCCATATACACTCAATATGCTGCAACCAAAGTGAATTGTACATTTCCTATGACTTTTCACCTCAATATCTTCACTCACTTTGTTTCCTGTGCTGAGATCCTCTTTTAAACATCTGATGTGACTTACTTGACCTCAGTTTTTTTATCTGTAAAAAACGAAGAGTTTGGATTTGATGACCTCTTAGTTCCCATAGTTTTAAATCTATGATCGTAAAACATCATTCTTTGTCTTTATAAATTGTATAAATTTATTTATCTTTTAAAATCTTTCTCTTATTTATATTTTATTTTTCTCAACTGCATGTCAATAAAATTAAGATTAGTTTTCTTAATTTTGAATTTTACATTCTCTCCCTCCATCCATTTTCTATCCCCTCCTTGAGAATTCAAGGAATTAAATATTGATTATACCTGAGGAATTATGTAAATGATTTATACATAAATCATATTGGAAAAAAAATGCAGAAAAACAACAACAAAAATCAAGAAAAAAAAAAAAGTATGGTTGGATCTGCATTCAGGTTCCATCCGGGTTTTTTGCTTTTGTTTTGTTTTTCCCTTCAGGTTTCAGGTAGCATTTTTCATTATACATGCTTCAGAAATGTCCTGTATTCTTCCACTGCTAAGAATTCCTAATTCATTCACTGTTAATAGTTGTACACTATTGCTGTTACTGTGTACATTATTCTCCTGGTTCTGCTCTCTTCATTTTGCATCAGTTTATGTAAGTCTTCCCAGGTTTTTCTGAAATTGCCTGCTTGTTGGTTTTTTACAAATAGCATAATAGTGTTCCATAAAATCATATACCACAGCTTGGTCAGCTGTTCTCCAATTGATGGGCAACCCTCAAATTCTAATTCTTTGCCACCACAAGAGTGTATATGCTTGTGTGCATGTATAAATATATATTTGTATGTATATATATGTGTGTATATATAAGTATATGTATAAATTATATGTATGTAGATGTATACATGTATATACATATGTGTACACATGTGTGTAAATACCTGTATGTATGTATCTATACATATATATTATGTGTATGTATGTGTATTATATATGTATCATACATATATATATGTAATACACATACATATGCACACACATCACAAAAAGTCCTTCCTCTTTTTCTTTGATCTTAAGTATACAGAGTTAGTAGTGATATTCCTAAGTCAAAGTATATGAACAGTTTTATAGTCCTTTGGTCACAGTTACAATGGCTC
This sequence comes from Notamacropus eugenii, assembly GCF_028372415.1. NCBI lineage: Eukaryota > Metazoa > Chordata > Mammalia > Diprotodontia > Macropodidae > Notamacropus > Notamacropus eugenii. The sequence continues at coordinate 626,821,620 of NC_092872.1, forward strand.
TCCAGAATGGTTATCAGTTTACATTTCCTTCAACAGTGCATTAGTGCTCCCATTTTCCACATTGCTTCCATTTGTCAGTTCCCTTTTCTATCATATTTACTAATCTGATAGGTATGAGATGGTATCTCAGGTTTTTTTTTAAATTTGCATTTCTCTAATTAGTAGTGATTTAGAGAATTTTTATATTACTAATAGATAGCTTTGATTTCTTCTTTTGAAAACTCTTGATGACTTTCAGGGACCAAGAAGGTGGAGTAAGCAGTAAATTTCTGTTACTCTCCCATATTAACCTCTCAAAAACCAGAAAATAGTGTCCCAGGAAAAATCCTGGAACATCTGATGGGGTGGAACAGCACTTTAGGCCAGGAAACTTGGAGGATTGGCAAGAAAGGTCCATTTCATTTGGATAAAAGGGGAACACATTCCAGGACAGGAAGCATCCCAGCAAGCCAGCAGCAGGCTCCACCTCAGCAATCTGGTGGAGATCCTGAGCCATAGTATGGTGAAACAGGAAAACACCAAGACCAGGATTCCCATCTGCCTTACCATAGCCAACAGACTCCAGCTCAAGGGATTACCATATGCTTCAGCACAGCCCAGGGCAAGCAGTCATCCTCCAGAGGCCAGACCATGTTTCACGTAGCCTCAAGGGGATACAGAAAAAACACATGTGGCCTCAGCACACACCAGACACCACCACTAGGACCTCTGAATTCAGCAACCGGTAAGCTACCAGATACCTACAGCCTCCAGTTGCCAGCATCTGAGGCTCCAACCCACAAAGCCAGTGACTAGACCCCTGGCTGTCAAAACAAGAAGCATGAGTCTCTGTCTCCTGTGCTTCAGGAGAGCTTAACTTTAAAAACCAGGATAGGCAAACAAGATGAACCAAATACAAAATTGAATACTCACCACAAACAGTCTCTGTGGGTTCAGGGAAGATCAGAATACAAACTCAGAAGAGGGCAACCTTTTAATATACCTACATCTGAAAACCCAAAGGGGATTAGGAATTGGTCTCAAGCAAAAAAGTCATCTTGGAAGAGCTAAACAAGGATTTTAAAAGTCAAATATGAAAGATTAAAGAAATAAATGTGAGGTATACAAGAGAGACTCAACAGCTTGGAAATGGAAGGAGAAAAATTGATTGAAGAAAACATTTCCTTAAGAAGCACAATTGGTTAAATGGGGGAAAAATCCGCTGAGGAAAACAACTCCTTAAAAAGTAAAATTGGCCAAATGGAAAAGGAGAGAGGAAAAAAAATCACTGAAGAGAACCCCTTAAAAAGTAGAATTGGGCAAGTGGAAACTAATGAATCTATGAGACATCAATAGTCTCATCAGATCAGTCAAACAAAAGCAAAAGAATGAAAAAAATAAAAGAAAATATAAAGTACCTCATTGGGAAAACAACTGACCTAGAAAAAAAAAAGATCTAGGAGAGATAATTTAAGAATTATTGACTAGCTGAAAGCAATGATTAAAAAAAGACACCTTTCAAGAAATTATCATGGAAAACTTCCCTGATATCCTAGAATTAGAGGGTAAAATAGTCATTGAAAGAATCCCTTGATCACCCCCTGAAAGAGATCTTGAAATGAAAACATCTAAGATCTTATCCAAATTTAGGAGTTCCCAGGTCAAAGAGAAACTATTGCAAGCAGCTAGAAAGAAGCAATTCAAGTATGGTGGAACCACAGTCAAGATGATACAAGATTTAGCAGCTTCTGCATTAAAGGATAAAATGACTTGGAATATGACATTCTGGAAGTCAAAGGAGCTTGGATTATAACCAAAAATCAACTACCTAGCAACACTGAGCATAATTTTTCAGGGGATGAGATGGATATTCAATGAAACAGGGGACTTTTAAGCTTTCCTGATTAAAAAACTAGACTTGTCCAGAAAATTTGATCTTCAAATACAAGACTCAAGAGAAGCATAAAAATTGTAAAAAGGAAGAGTATTCCGGGAAGATGGCAGAACAGGTCAGAAAATTTCAGACTCTCAAGATTTTCTTCCACAAAAGATAAAATAATGCCTCAAGGTGAACCTAGAATACTAAAAATAAATAAGAGTAGGGGCAGAACAAGGGCCCTGCTAAGATAATTAGAGAAGATCTGAAGAAAAATCCAAGGATGAGATTTCCTTCCTGTGAAGAGTAAACACATCTAGGCAAGCGATAAGCCCTGGTGTTATCTGAGTTGAGAGGCTGCCTTGGCTTCAGCTACAGGAACTTTTACCACTGGGACAGTGAAGGAAGTTGGGTGTCTGACCTGTGGAAAATCTAGGGAACCTCTGCTGACAAGAAAAGTCAGATCCAGTTGTGCTGTGGAGGCCTGGTAAAGGTGAGTGCGGTTGTGGGGTGGGATGCTGCTGGCAGTGGGCACTTATAGGAGGCTGGAGGTGTTGGTTTGAGATCAAGGTCAGAGGGGAGAACTGAAGAGAATGTACATAATGTCACCTTTTATGTCTAAATCATGTATCCATTTTAACCTTATATTGGTGTACAATGAGAGATGTTTTGATCTTTATCTCTTTTCTGCTATACCACTTTATAGATTTCCCAGAAATTTTTATCAAACAGTGAGTTGTCTCAAAATCTTGGACCTTTATGTTTGTCAAACATTAGATACTATGGTTATTTATTACTGTGTGTTGTGTACCTAATCTATTTCCACCAATCCACCATTTGTTTCCTTAGCAGGCACAAGAATTAATCTGATGATTACTACTTTTTATTATGGTTTGGGACCCTTTTTTGTGCATCCCCAGCATTTAGCCCATTTCCTAACACATAGTAGTCATTTAACAGATGTATGTTCAGTGAATTTAAATAGCTATGCTCTCAAGTATCTAGTTACATTATAAAAATAAATGTTTTATTGATGCTTTTTTGACATTGCTATCCTTTCTAATCTTCCCAAACTCAAAACTAGTGACCCTCCCTACCCTAACCCCACAACAGAGGTCTCCCTTGATATGAAGAGGTGTAATTAAGCAAAACAAACCAATACACTGGCTATGTCTGACAATGGATGCTTCCACTGAGAGAAGTTATGTTTCCTTCTCAGATTATTTAAGGGAAGATTAGTCATTATACTTATCAGAATTCTGGTGTCTTTCAAAATTATTTCCTTTTCCATTATTGGAAAAGACCTTATGTAAATTGTTATCTTGGTTCTGGTTACTTTGTTCTGCCTCAATTCATTGAAAGTTTATTAATTTTCTCTCACTTGATCATTGTCCATAGGCCTCTAGATTTTTTTTTCTATTATGATACCTTTTCCAACTGAGTAATTGTACTAGCAGATTTGACCTAAAATAGTGATATACTAACCACTAGAGTTCCTCACAAAACAGAATGGAAAGTCTCACATAAACAGTGGGTATACTATCTCTTTCACCTTGGGAAAAGTGACCCTTGAATATGTTATCCTCACCATCAAGAAAATGTCTCGTTGTTACTGTTCACTGTAGGACTTATGAGCAATGACTTAGGGTTCAAAGTTCACATTTTCTAAGCATCAATGCTATGATTTTTAATCTTCTAGTTCCTTTTTATTATTTTTCTATTTGAGAAAACATTGCTATGTGCTTGTATTTTTAACTCTTCTGCAGTAGCTATAGTTCATTTATGAAAGGCAGTGAATGCCTTGAGAGTATTCAGGAAAGGGTAATCAGGATGTAGAGTCTGTGTTTATTCCATAGTAGGTTTAGTTGAAGAACTGGAGATATTTAGCCTGGAAAAGAGAAGACAGGCAAACTTAGATGAAATTTTGGGGGTCAAGGGTAGGGAGGATTCCCTCAAAGTTGCAATTGTTCAAAGCAGATTGGGCTTCATTGCATGTTGCAGATTTCAGCTTCTTAGAGATCTTCAGTTACATTTAATAACTACTAAATACCTATTTTTTATTTTTTTTGCTAGACATTGTGCTAAGTGCTGGGAATACAGAAAAGAAGTAAATAATGGTTCATGCACTCAAGGAGTTTGCAGTCTACAAGGAAGACAACATGCAAACTACATAGACATATGTACATACAAACATTTATACACATTTACATATATGTGCATATATATATACATGCATATATACATACATATTTAAATATGATAAATAGGGAATGAAAGGGACAAAGTATAGGGATTAAGAAGGGTTAAGGAAAGCTTCTGGAGAGGATATTAACTATGACTGAAAGGCAGCCAGCAAAGTCAGTTGTCAGGATGGAAGAGGGAGAGGATTGAAGGAATAAGGGACAAGCAGAATGAATGCCCAGAACTAAAGGTGGAGTAGCTTATTTGTAGAGCATCTAGGAAAGTGGTGTCATTCAATTGAAGAGTATGCTTTGGGGAGTAAGGCATAAAAAGATTGGAAAAGTATGAGGGCACTAGAGTATAAAGGGCTTTGAATGCCAGACAGTGCTTTGTATTTGCTCCTGGAGGCATTAGGGAGACACTGGAGTTTATTGAGTGTGTGTTTGTTGGGGAGGGAGTGACATGATCAGACTTACATTTTAGGAATATCACTTTAGTTGGATTGATGGATTGGAGTTGTTGCCTCTTGGATTGGAGTAGGGAGAGAATTGAGGCAGGATATTCATTGGAAGGTTATTGTAGTAATCAAGGAAGGAGGTGAGGAGGGCCTTCTTTAGAACAGTGGCAATGTTTGGGGAGAGAAGGGCATATTTGAAAGAGGTTACAAAAGTGAAATCCACAAAGCTTGGCAACAACTTGGATATGGAGGGGTGAGAGAGAGTGAGGAATCCAAGATGGCATCTAGGTTGTAAGTCTTAGGGATTGGAATGAGAGTATTGCCCCCTCCCCCAATAATAAGAAAGGTAGGAGTGGAGGGGGTGAGGCTTAGAAGGGAACAATGAGTTCTGTTTCTGACATGTTGAATTTTTTTTTTTTTAATTAGACTTCTCCCTTGTTTCACCCATTAAACCTCAGTTTGTGTGGACCAATTCCCATGGTATCCTCCAATCCCATCCGGGCAGAAGAGGGAAGATGTGCAGGGTCATGTGCAGCTCACTCACGCTTCTTCCTCTTCCTCCTCCTCCTCATCTTCATTGTCATCTTCCTCGTCGGAGCTGCAGGTGTCATCAGGCAGGCTGTAGACGTGGATCACCTATTTGTTGGGGTCCTTGAAGATCAGGTACTCGCCCTCCTCCAGCTTCATGCAGATGTCGATCACGCAGCGCAGGATACCCCAGGCGTTCTCCACGCTCAGGTTGATCTGGCTGGCAAACTCATTGGGCTTGAACTGCTGCGTGCCCAGGATGATGTGATGAGCCGAATCTTTGATGTGGTAGCGGAACACGTACCCGAGTTTGAGGTATTCGGACCCTGCCAGCAGGGCACAACAGGTCCACAGCGCCAGAACTGTTGTTCTTTAGCTCTGTGGCGATGACCGCCCCCCCGCTGAGAGTCCAGCTTCTGTCGCCAGTCCACGCCATTGCAGTGCCTGGAATCCCACTCATTGAGGGTCTTGATGTTGATGAAGGACACCTCTCCATTGGCATCTGTCATCACGCCATCATGCTCACAGCGGACAATGAGGTCAATGTCATCACCAAGCTTCCACCTGCGGTACCGGTATGCTACTGAGGCAATCTCATTCTTGTCCATGTCCATCCTCCACATTTGGGTTGGGAAACTTATATCTTTCCTTTCCCATTCTCAGGCACTGCTGGGAGAAATTGTGATTGATGTAGGTTGCATCCTTGGAAGGGTTCCAGGGTGAGTCGAAGGAGTTGCCTTCATCCTGAGGGGGTTTGTTGGCAGTTTCGCTCACAGTCAGGAGGTCAAAGTCCGAGTTGTCCCTTTTGTCAAAGAAGAGCTTGGACCCAACCTTCTGGACGACAATATCCTAGGAATAGACGGAGAGTGTGCAGCTCATCAGCATGACTAGGATGGCATCCATGGCGAACACGTTGCCCTGAGTCTTTGCCAGCTTGCGGATGACGGGGTCATCTGTTGTGGTGACGGTGTGGAAAATGGGCTTGATGCTACGCAGAGGCTTCTCATTCCTCGTGGTGATCTGGTCAAAGGCTTTGTCTTAATGTCCTAGGGCGCCACAACACTCGATGTCCTGCGGCTCTGACACCTCCAAGTAATGCATCTTCCTTAACTGAGGAAAATCCATTTCTTCTTTCACCTCCCAGTCACTCCTCACCTCAACGGAAGAATCCCGGGGCTTCTGGGATTTGGGGTCCCATTTCTGCCTTACTCCAAACTGCTTCTGAAACTTTTTTTGCACACGTATGCGGTCTCTCTCTGTTTGGCGCTCTTGGGCAAGGTCTGCAGGCTGAACTGCAACATGTTCCGACGGTCCTTGTCCCTCTGAAGATTCTGCTGGACAAATCTCATCCTATTCCTTTGGTAAGCCGTCTTCTGGGTCTGGGCAGTGTCTACGAGTTGGAAGCTGGTCTTATCCTTCTCATGGAAATAAGCGTATTGACTTCCACTCCTAAACTGGGAGGAATACTTATTCGTGTACCTCTTATCCTGGTAGGTGACCCCTGTTCAGTCTGCAACACTTCCCAGCAGATCTCCTTTACTGAAGGGCTGATAGGACATGTCCCGAAATTGTTTGGGGACTGCACAGGGACCCCAGCCTTAGGGGTTGTCCTGGATCACAGGAGTCATGAATTTTGCCGTCTTCTAAAACCTGCTCAGGCTGAGGCTGGTCGCGATGGAGACGGATGGTTCCAGGTGCAGTACCAGCGCCACCAGCCACTCTCCAGGGGCCGACCAAGAAGGTGACATGTTGAATTTAAGATGTCTACTGTACATCTAGTTCAAGATGTCTGAAAGACAGTTTGGAAATGTGAGATTGGAGATCAGAAGAGTGATTGGGGCAGGAATGGTAGATTTGAGAATGATCAACATAGAAATGGTATTTAAACCCTTGAGAGCTGATGAGCTCACCAAATGAAGTAGAATAGGAGAAGAGCAGAAGCCTCAGAACTTAATCCTCAATGACAGACACATCTATGGTTAGAGAGAGTGATCTGGAAGAGGATACATTAAACAAGATAGAGAAGGAGTAGCCATATAAGTAGGAAGAAAACTCTAAAATTGAGTGGTGCCATGATTCTGAGTTCAAAAGTAGAGTGGTGATTCAGTAAGTCATATAAGACCCTGTTGAAATAAATGGACCTCTCTAAGAGGTCCATTTGTAACTGACTTGGACACAAGGATCACCTGTTTAAGAAAGCAATCTCAATTGCATAGCCAGGATAGATGCATATATCTTCTTTTGCCTTCTTTTATCATTAGTACCATTTATTAAGCATTCACCTAAACATGATACTATGCTGGGGCCTGGTAAGCAGCTGGCAGAGGGACTGAAAAAATGGATTCACCTCTTAGCCTGACCTCTGGATAAATTATTAGCCTCTATCCTCCACTGATCCATCAAAGTGAAGCCAAGCAGTGGAAATATTTAGGATGCTCAAAACTGAGAGTTTGAAGAATAGTGATTGGTTCCATCAGAACACCCTTGTCCTTAATTCTAGGAGAATAAATTTGTCCTTCTCCAGGAAATATAAAATGAAACATCAAAACATCTGTCTATCTATCTATCTGTCTATCTATCTGTCTATCTATCTATCTATCTATCTATCTATCTATCTGTCTGTCTGTCTGTCTGTCTGTCTATCTATCTATCTATCTATCTATCTATCTATCTATCTATCTATCTATCTATCTATCTATGTCTGTCTGTCTATCTATCTATGTACCTATCTATCTACCTGTCTATGTATCTATCTGACTGTCTGTCTGTCTGACTGTCTGTCTGTCTATCTATCTATGAGATTTGCTATTCAATTTAAAAAAAAAAAAAAAAGATCTTCCAGAGAAAGGCCTGGGAAGGTGGTGCCAAGTAGGGCTCATCAGAATCAGCATGACACTGGCCCTGGTTTACTTCTTCTCCTTATCCTTCTGCTTATGTGAAGTAACCAGCAATTGACAGCCATTATCTGAGTATCTACTATATATTACTATCTACACTGTATTAGCTTGGGTAGGATATGCAAATGACATGAAAACCACTTACAAGGAAGTTACAATCATTATCAGGAGATAAGATACTTTGAACCTATTACCAGAAAAGGTAGTTAGATAGATGGATGGATAGATAGACAGACAGACAGACTGAAAGACAACATGTGTGCCAAATAAGTAATCCATTCTATAAGTTGAATTGAAATGATTTAGAAATAAATCTACATGGAAGAGACTGTCTGTAAAGTGGATTTTGGAATGATTTAAATAAAATTTAAATAAAGATTTTAAAAAGTAGAGAGGAGTACAGAGGGCATTCCTTTTGAAGGATATGAGCAAATGCTGCAGGGTGAATTTGCACAAAGTACTTTTGGTGGGAGTGACTAGAACAGGTTGGGTGGAACAAAATATTTGTATAGAGAAATTAATTTATTGGTAATTACATATAAAGATAAATTTATTGATGTAGCTAGGCAAGAAGATTTATTTCTCTTTCCACAGATACTTTTAAAATAGAAAGATACTGAAAGCAGCAATAATCATTAATGAAAATAACATTTATATATCACTTTAAATTTTGAAAAGCATTTCACATACAGTATCTCATTTGATCCACACAACTATCCTCTGAGGATATATTATATATATATTATATATATAATATATATATTATAACCACTGTTATAATCCTTTTTTTACAGATGAGGAAACTGAGGCAGATGAAAGTTAAATAATTTGCCTAGGGTCACAGAGTTAATAATTGTCAGAGTCAGAATTTGAACTCTGGTCTTCCTGATATCAGATCCAGCACTCTACACCAAAGTATAATAAATAATACATAGTAAGTAAACAAAACCATTTTCCAGGCGGAGTCACTTTTCACTATGGAGAGACATTCACCACATGCAATGAAAGTAATAATACTAAGGGAATTGCTTCTGATTTTACTTTGTCAATATTTCACTTGTGTATTAAGAAGGGTTAAAGGACTTCAATGGTAGAAAGAAGGGTTTATATTTGATATTTGAAGCAATAGGGAACTATTGGACTTTATTGAATAAGAGAATGACATGGTCAGATCAGCACTTTAGGAAAGTAACTTTTGCAGGTATGTGGTGGACAGGTTAGAAAGGAGAGAGATTTGGGACAGGGAGACCATTGAGAAAGGCATTACTATAGTCCAGGAGAGAGATGATGAGGGCCGGAACTAGCATGAGGGCCATATGAGTAGAGGGAGAGCATGCACGTAAACAATATCATAGAGAAAGAACTCACAGTATCTGATTGCTGCTTCATTATGTTGAGCTAATGAATGTGAGGAAATGATGATACACCAAAATTTCAAAGTTTAGAGACTAGAAAGATAGTTGGCATTATCAACAGAAATAGGCGATTTGGGAAGAGAGATGAGTTTAGAAGAAAAGCAAATGTCATGAAGTCGAAGCTTTCGACCCATCAGTATTGGTTGATACTGTGAGACTCACTCTCTCCCACTTAAAATCAAAAGGGGAGAGGTATTCTTACTCACTAGTCACTCCCCAGAAGTACAGAGGCTGTCCTCTGGGGGTTGCATGATTGATTTACAAAGTTAATAGGGTTCCAGGGGTTAGATTTTATGAGAAATTGAGTAGAGGGTTCAAAATATAATCTGGGCTGGTATTGCTGTGAGTGACCAGTTTGTGTTTATGTTGCAGCTGCTCTGACATGCTGACATTCGAAGGGGACCAACTGACATCTTACATAAGTGCCAGAGAGGTTGTAGAGTGGGTAATGGATCAAGGGTAGTTGTGGTGTTTGAGACAAGCCTCATGGTTAGATCTTATTGAGAGGGTGGGATCTGAGCCTTATTCCCATCCTCTGGTAGATTACAGACCATTTGATGTTATGCCATCTGAGGTGAACAGGGCTCCCATTTTAAAAGAACTGATTAGAGAATAGGGAGAAATTCGTGGTAGGACAGTTTTCTCCCTTAGACTAGCATGAGTGATGATGTACAACTGCTCTATGAGCCCTTAGCCAAAACTCACTGCTATACTCTCACCTCTACCACTTTGTCCCAAGTACTATGAGTGAATTATGCTTAGTCCAGGTGATCCAGTCTCCTAAACCAACCTCATTTAAAAGTCCTGGATAAGAAAAGAGCAGTACTGAACATCTTAAGGCTGGAATTCCTATTAAGTAGATAAGTCAGGGCAGCAAAAGCGAACACTTTGCTGTCAAATCATAATTGTATACATTTTTTAAAGGTTAAGCTCTACTTCAATAGAAAGTACCAGTTGAGTAAACTATTTCAGGGGCCTGGCTTGTCCAAATAAAGGAAGTGATCATGCTGATAGAGGAAATAATAAGCTGCTTGTGAACTCCATTAGTATATTTTTTGGGAAAAGTAATTGACCATTTGCAGAACTGACATTTTAATCACTCTTCTTCAAGTTTTCACATATTCTCTTCCAATTCATCCTGCTGCTCACTGAATCAGAACTCCACACTGTCTAATCTTGCCAGTTTACTGAAGTTCACCTCCTAGTAAAAATATTTTTTAATTCCCTCATTAACTGTTTTCTTTTAAATTTAAAGAAAAAATATAATTAGATAGTGCTTAGCCTTTGACACAACTTTCCCCTCGCTTTCATGAAAAGGCAGTGAATGAGGGAGGCACTAAATATAGTTGCCATTTGAGTACTGAACAATAAAAAGCAGGAGTGAAAGGTTTGGTTTGAAGTGTTGCCAGGAGGCAGAAGTTTGTTCACAGCTCTCCCTCTCTGTCACTCTCTTTGTCTCTGTCTCTCTATCTCTCTCCCCTTCTTGCTCTCTCCCCAAAGAGCAGCCCAGAAATGACCTTGTAGTGTCCTTGAAAGCAACAGAAGCTCAGTCTAAAGGACTGAGTCACATAACAGTCAGCATGTTATGGAGGCTGTTAAAAATTGGTCATGTCAGATGAGTGTAGTGATGGGAAATCATCATCCCCTCTGGGGATATTGGAGACTCCAGGTGTTTGTGAGAGAGAACAGGGTTCTACCATTATGGAATCCACAGTTCCCTTCAAATTTTATTAAGATCTCTTGTTAATGAAAGGAAATTAAGTCAAAGGGAAAAAAGATTTTGTCTATTTGGATATAATTTGACATTAAACACCTATTTATTACCTACCTATCGTGCAGTGTGGTGAGGAAACAAACACAAAGTATTCCTAGCATTCATGGAACTTGCATGCTAAAGGAGGTCTAGAGTATGTAAACACAAAAATGACACAAAACCATGGATGATCTCTTCAGGAGGACTGAAGAGCTAAAGAGCTAAAAAAATCCAGAAAGTATTTCCATAAGAGATGAAACTTTCATACTCAATGTTGGGTCGCATAACTTATAAAGTAAGTTATAAAGTCCTTGAGAGTAGTGAATGAGAAAACATGCATGCATATATGATCTGATGGTCTGCAGAGCTACATTTGCAGAAGGAGTTCCCTGACTAAAGAACTCCCTACTCTGATAAAATATCAGTCACAGACTAATTATAGTAAAGAATTAAATTCTCCCATACACTGTACCTCTCCATTGTGGAACCTATAATCCCCTAAATGATCTATATTTAGATTACAAACTTGGGAAACTATTGATTTGAAAGTAACAATTGATTTGAGGAAAAAAGTTCCAAACTCTGGCTAAGGTTATAAATAGTTAATTATGAGTGTGGAAAAAGAGAAATAGGTTTGTGTCATAGTTAGCTATATATTTTTCACAGAAATGGGGGCTATGAAGTCTAGGTTGTCTCTCCTCAACTCTAAATGGCATAGAATTCATATATTCTAATCCCTCTCCCCATTTTTGGTTGGTTGGCAGAATCCAACAGATAACCTTTGTGTTGTCTTCTCACCCCAAAGACTTAATTGTTTCATGAGCAAGTGTTATTTAACTTTTGATCCCTAAATTATTAGCACTATATTTTGCATACAATATGTTTACTTATGGAGTGAGTGAGTGAATGAATAATATATCTTTTGGAATAACCTACAAATAAAATGCTTCTACTTTAAAGTACTAATCTGGACTAAAATTTGATTCAGGAGGAACAGGTAAGTTTTCTATTTTCTCTTTCTTTTTCTATCTTTTTATCTTGTAGTAAATTTCATGCTGGGAATAAATAAAATTTTTTTTGTTTCTCCAAAATTCAAGGTTTATTTTCATTCAAAGCTATATGGGAGTATGGAAGGCAGTTGAGTATCTTCTCTCTACAATAATGTGTGTGTTTGTGTTTATACAGTTAAAGTGTTACTAAAGCTGCATTTCAATAATTTAGGTCAGTAAACTTTCTGGCCAAGCTCCAACTACCAGCAAAGAATTATTTATATGTTGTCTCACACAGTCTAATTTTAAAGGATGGATTGAGATTTGTGAAAACTAAAAGTTTTTAAAGCACCAACAAAACAAAACAAAATTGACAAAATTAGAAAGAAACATTAATTTTAGGAATATTCCCTCATTATTAATCACCCTAATCTCAAAATTGAATCATCTTGGGACTGACCATCTTTTATCTACATCTCTTGGTCCCCACCCCAAATAATGCTAGTTAAAATTTTAATAGATATTTCTGTCATCATTCTGAATTTTGCATTAGGTTTCTCTTTTGCTTGGGGTAAAGTTGTTAAAAAAAATCTGCTTCTTTAAAAATGTAATCATCACACAGGAGCTTTCTAAAGACAGCATCAAAAAGAATAAAATATATTTTATTAATGATACAATTCACAAAATTACCAGCCCTGCCACTCTGGGCCCCACCAGGGATACCTCCATCTCTTATTACATGTACACCAGTCACTGGTGTTTGTTCTGCATTATTTAACCTTCTGATTGTCTTGAATGCTTAATGATCTAGAGTAAGTGAAATGATGATTAGGGGAACATTGGCTTTTGTAGGGAGACTAGACCTGATGAACCAGGGCCTGGGGGAGGTACAATTGTTACCAAGGAAAAGAAGGCAAGAATGACTTCGGGGGCATATTTCTCCTCATTTCAAAAGTGAGGTTTAGCAAGTAAAAGCAATCTATTTGCAACTCCTCTTATGAGACAAAGAAATTTGGATGCTTTTCAATTTACAGTGACAAATACAACTTGATTTCCTTAGTATTCTTCCCTCCAAATGGATGTCTTTCAACTTTTATCAGAGTCATTGTGGGATTCCAAAAAAAGAATAGTATACTCTATTATCTGTTGCCAGATTTGGTTCATTGAATTATCTGTGGTTGGGGCTGGGTGTGTTTACTTTGTTTTTATAGCCCATGATAAGATCCTTCTTATGTGTATTGAATAAAAAGGAACATGTCCATAAGGACTGGAAAATACAGTGTTTAGGGTTAGCTTAGAAGGAATCTTTGTTTTCTCCCAATGCATGACCTTTGTTGTTGATCACTTAGCAACTCAGAAGGCAAGTATAATTGTTTGTTTTGATGTTTCATATTTTAAGGGTTTTATTCAAAAATCACCAAAAACTCCACAACATATTGTATTCCAGACTTCTTGAGGACTCTATGAGTAGGACTTTGAGTATTGTCCTAATAAAAGAGTATACCTGCTGTCTGAAAATCAATCTAAAGAAGTAAGGACAGGTTCATTACCAACAAGTTGGCAACTACTTGATGAAGTTGTTGGCTACAAATAAAAATACAAAATACCCCTTAGTCCTTTGCAACACTAGTCTGTTTCCTGAGTAGAAGTGGCAGGGTAGAAGAAAAAGAGGACAGAGGGAGCAAAAATTCCTGGTTTTAATGTCATCCACTAACCTTAAATCTTGGTATTCTTTATTCAAGGGCTATTGCTATCACGAAAAAAAAATATCCCATTCAACCATGGAACATGGAACCTCTCCTACCCCACTCCCAATAAAGAATTTACAAGATAATGGAAAGACAATTTATAGGTTCTACAGTGAACTAAATAAAGACTTTGTAAGAGCTGACATGTCTGTACACCCAAAGAAGACAAAAAATATAAGTTAATGGGGCCCTTAGTCATCTTACCTTGTAGTACTTGTGATGAACCTAAGAAAAAGCAATGACTATGACAGTAAGTGAGACTTATATGTGAATGAGACTTATATGTGAATTGTAGAGAATGAAGTACTGAAAAGATATGGACAACTTTATAAGTTCCTACAACGTGAACTAAAAAATAACTCCGAAGTTTAGTGTAAAGATGGGCACAGGGGAAGATGGTCAAAACCACTTTGGGAAATATGGTTTGAGACCAAGTTGTGAAAAACCTGAAAATTTTAGATGATTCAAAAGCTTCATGTTTCTATAATATATAAGGGAATTATCAAACACAAAGTACTTTACATTCAGTGTGAGGTGCTGGTCAACATGTGGAAGATGTAAAGAAGTCGATGGAAGTACCTAAATATGATATGCTATTTTGAAAATGACAGAAGGATTGTATATTTGGGGCTTTTCAACAGATAACTTATCAGCATTATCCACTTATCCAGTAGGGTCATATGCTGTGTTGGCAAGACATCAATACATAAAATAAATAACACATGGTCCCTTGGAGAAAGTCTAATTCCATCAGCAAAATCACATAAAAAGACCATTATTAACTACAAATATACCTAAAATAAATATATTGTAAACAACATGAATGTCTGTTGACAGTTTATTAGAGGAAGGGAGGGAATATACATTTATTAAGCATATACTTATTGAGTGCACAGGTCCTGCTCTAAGTATTTGATCGTAACAACCGTGTGAGATGGATGTTATTATTATCTCTATTTTACAGTTGAGGAAATTGAGATTGACAGAGATTAAATGACTGGCCCAGTGTCTCATAGCTAGTAAGCATCAGTAATTAGATTCTAATCTGTTTCTTTCTGGGTCCAAGTCCAGGGCTCTATGCCCTGTACCACTGAGTTACTTCTAGACAAAGAAAAACTTGGAGAGCAGGGTTGAAATGAGGTAAAGTAATAACAGGAGCTCAAGTACAGTGTTAGGAAGTTGGTGCTTCCATTGTGCTATGGGTGTGCAGTACATCATGCAGTGAAACTGGCTTACTGCCTTGGGATTTCTAACCTAAGAAATTATAGCCAGGGAAATTCAATTTTATTCAGTTTAGTTACTCTTTGTTAATTTCTTGTTATGCTCACTCTCCCAGTAGATTGTAAGCTCCTGTAATTTTATGATTCATTTTTGCAACACTGCAATGGAAAATAAAAATGATAGGAACTTCTAGTCTAATGGTGGGGTGGTGGGGTAGTGTTGTTAAACAAGTTCACAAATAAATATGATGTTGGAATGGTATCAGGTTGAATGGAGGTTAAATATATTTTGCTATAAGAAATTTGAGGAAAGAAAAATTACTTTCATCTGCAGTGGATCAGGCCGGACTTCATGGAGGAAATAGCAACTGAAAGGGTCCATACATGAAGAGAAGGACTTTATTAGGTAGAGATGGGGTGAGTATATTATGGGGATGGTGAATAGCCTATATAAATTCACAGAAGTGTGTGAGGGCAATATGAACGTACAGGAATGAAAGTAGTTTCCTCTGATTGAAGTATAGAATGCATACAGAGGAATATCATGTAATAAACTTGAAGGGTAGGTTAGAGACAGGTTGTAGAGGCCCTTAAATACCAGGCTGAAAAGCTAGTGCTTTAATATATGGACAGTGAGTGTTTTTGACCAGAGATAAAAAATAAAGAAATAAAGAAATAAATAAAGATAATATGGTATCTTAGGGATATTGTTTTGGCATCTATGGTTGGTTTATAGAGTCAACAAGCATGAGATAAAGAGACTTCTTAGGAGGCTGGTACAGAAAGTGTAAGTGAGAGGTCTTGAGTGCCTGAACTAATGTGCCAACAGTGTGAAAGGGGGGAAGGGAATAGCTGTTGAGACTGAAAAGGAGCCTTCATTTAGAGTAGGAAAGTGACTTAGAAGTTATCTAGCCTAATCTCATTTTAAATATGAAGAAAATGAAGAATACAGAGAATAAGCAACTTCCCTAAGGTCATCTTTCCTTCCTTTCTTCCTAACTCCCCTCCTTCCTTCTCATTCCCAAAACCTTAAACCCAGTGCAGTCTGAAGTCCATGGGCTAGACAACAATAGGTCCCTACCCAAGCTCCACTTAATGGCTAGCTTAGAGTGATTATCACTAGTAACAGTTTCTATTGATTTAGCTATTTTTTCTTTTGTTCATTAAAAGAGCCATACTCTGACTACTTCTTAAAGAGGCCTGTTCATTCAGTGGGCATTACCTCCTTCTGAGTACCTGAAAAGACTAGCCTAAAAAGACCAAGGTCCCACGTTGTATTCTGGGCCATCTCCAGTCATCCTGGTGAATATCTGGTCACTGGACCCAGATGGCTCAAGACGAGAAAGAGAGGTTTGTGACCTGCACAGCCCTCTGTCACTCAAAACAAATTCAAGTGCAAGTCATGTCATCATTTCTCTGATATCGTGGTCTTCTTTGAAAATGAAGGACAAACACAGACTAGTAAAAAGTGGCAGAGTCAGGATTTGAATTCAGGTCCTGTGATTACACATTCTTTCCTCTTTAGCATATTCCTTCTCAATGCATAGGGCTTTTGAAATGATGGAATGTGAAAAGTAAGGGAGATAATAATGATAATAATCTAATGCTTTAAAGTTTGCATGCACTTTCCAAATGCTATCTCATTTGATTCATACAACTCTGCAAGGTAGAAGTTATTATTATCCCCATTTTACAGAGGAGGAACTGGAGACTTAGAGAAGCTTAATGGCTTGCATAGTAGAAGAGTCCAAATCTACATAACTCAGAAGATAGCATCATCAGCAGAAATAATGAATTAGGCAATGGGAATAAAGATAGCATATTATTTTGAGAACTGTCTGGGAGATTTATGTAAAGAAATAGCAAGAGAGTTTCCTGGTGAAGTTTGTGTAGTTGGGATACTACAGACCCTGGAGGTTGGATTCCTTAACTGGATTTTTTTTATTTGTTTATGAACTTTTGTGTTTCTTTTCTCTTGAAGAATAGGGAATTAGCAATTGTAAGGATTTGTTGAGGTGTTGTGGGTTGGGTTCTTCGCTTGTTCCCCACATAACTAGTTCACTTACTACTAAGAAATGTAACTATAATGAGAAGATAAGTCCTGTGACTGTGGATTCCCTGTATGTATTCTGTGCCCCCTTTATCCTGAAAAGTGTATTTATGCCAAGGTTCAAGGCATGCTGGGTTTCAGAAGTCATGTACTCTGAAACAGGTATATAAGTATGTATATGTTTGTGTTTATATACATATATGTGCGTATATACATTATACATATGTACACAATACATACATACATACATACATATATATATATATATATATATATATATATATATATATATATATATATATGAGATTTGGAGAGAATTTATCTCAATAACATTGGGAATTACTGGTTTAGAGGATGAAGCAGTTCAGTAATGTCATAGGTAAGTCACAGAGAATTACCTGAAACGTATAAAAGTTAAGTGATTTGCCTAGGGTAACATGGCTAGTAAAATTCAGAGGTGAGATTTGAACAGTGGTCTTTCTGACTCAAAAGATCAACAGTCTCTTCATTGTAAGGATTTTCCTCTCAGATACATTTATGCTTGAAGGAAAAGAAGGTGGTGAGTGATTGGCACTTGGTTGGATTTAATCAAGAAAAGATTCATAGAGGAGATGAGTTTAGAACAGTTTTGAAGGGAATGATGAATGACTCTGGAACATGCAGGCCACGTGAGTGACAAATCTAACTTCAGATCATTTTTCTATTACCGCGTCAAAGTATAATCTCATACTGAATAACCAGACAGGTGTAGATGGCCTCAATGAATAACCCACAGTGGACAACTTTATCCTTTAACTCCATGATTTTCAAAATACAATTTTCTTACACAAGGGTTTTCATAGCTCATTAATAGTTGTTAGGGAAACCATTTTTAATGGTGGAAACAAGTCTTCGGTTATTCTCCAAGTGGCTGTAGTCATCAAAATGTGTTTCATTAATGGACTAGTGGACATTCATGGACATCAAACAAGAGAGGCCTATGCCCCTGGAAACTGATTAGCAGACCAATGTTTTGTTTGTTTTCTTTCTTTTATTTTGTTGTGGTTCTTTCATAATGTGGAAGCTTTGATCTCATTCTACTCTGACTCTTCTTGAAAGATAGGATTTTTCTTCCTGAAAAATCCACATTTTAAAATGTACTAAGGCTCTAAAATATTTCAACAACCTAATTCAAATATATGAGCAGACATCAAGCGGTTCTTATCATAAGAATGAGCCACCAATAGCCTGAATGGTACTTTTCTTTCCTTAAAATAGTAAAAAAAAAATTAAGAGAAACTGTTGCTCACACGTCTGAAGCACTTAAATGTTGACAAAGTGCTCTTACCTCACAACAACCTTATGAGTACATTTGACACATGAAGGAATTGAGACACAGAAAGGTGACAACACCTGTGCAGGAAGCTGGGGTAGGAACCAGATTTTCCTGTATTTCATAAGCAGAATACACAGTGTTAGGGAAGATGGGTAATTATAGCTCAGTGTTATCATAAGAGTGGACTCTACAGTCAATCTTGTATTAAGGAATTTGGCATGAAAAAATTGAATGTTACCAAAGTGTAATCCCATGCAATGTATGAGGCAGTACTAACAATTCATTAATACTGATGATTATAACATGGGCAGTATAGTTCTATTAAGGCAAGATATATTTAGGATACATCAAGCTGTTGTTGTTGCTCACTGGTTTTAGTCTTTTCTGAGTCTTAATGATACCATTTGGGGGTTTTTTCTTTTTGTAGACATACTGGAGTGGTTTCCTTCTCTAACTCATTTTGCAGATGAAGAAACTGAGGTAAATAGGGTTAAGTTACTACTTGCTCAGTGTCACACAACTAGTAAATGTCTAAGGTCAGATTTGAACTCAGGGAAATTAGCTTTCCTCACTTCAGGTCTAATACTCTACTGAATCACCGAGCTGTCTCATATGCAGATATAGGTATAGAAATAATAAAATAAAGGAATGAAAAGAATCAGGTAAAAATTGAGAGAACTAGGATCCACCAAGCAGGTGGATTTGATGATAGTTTCTCAAAGATTCTATGCTTTTGACATAGCATTCTTTTTTTTTTTATATTTATTTATTTAACTTTTAACATTCATTTTCACAAAATTTTGGGTTACAAATTTTCTCCCCTTTTATCCTCTCCCCCCCCAAACATCAAGCATTCTAATTGCCCCTATGGCCAATCAGCTCTCTCTTCTATCATCCCTCTCTGTCCTTGTCTCCATCTTCTCTTTTGTCCTGTAGGGCCAGATAGCTTTCTATACCCCTTTACCTGTATTTCTTATTTCCTAGTGGCAAGAACATTACTCGACAGTTGATCCTAACACTTTGAGTTCCAACTTCTTTACCTCCCTCCCTCTCCACCCCTTCCCTTTGGAAGGCAAGCAGTTCAATATAGACCAAATCTGTGTAGTTTTGCAAATGACTTCCATAATAGTTGTGTTGTATAAAACTAACTATATTTCCCTCCATCCTATCCTGTCCCCCATTACTTCTATTCTCTTTTGATCCTATCCCTCCCCATGAGTGTCGACCTCAAATTGCTCCCTCCTCCCTATGCCCTCCCTTCTATCATCCCCCCCATCCTGCTTATCCCCTTATCCCCCACTTTCCTGTATTGTAAGATAGGTTTTCATACCAAAATGAGTGTGCATTTTATTCTTTTCTTTAGTGAAATGTGATGAGAGTAGACTTCATGTTTTTCTCTCACCTCCCCTCTTTATCCCTCCACTAATGAGTCTTTTCCTTGCCTCTTTTATGAGAGATAATTTGCCCCATTCCATTTCTCACTTTCTCCTCCCAATATATTTCTCTCTCACTGCTTGATTTCATTTTTTTAAAGATATGATCCCATCCTCTTCAATTCACTCTGTGCACTCTGTTTCTATGTGTGTGTACATGTGTGCATGTGTGTGTGTGTAATCCCACCCAGTACCCAGATACTGAAAAGTTTCAAGAGTTACAAATATTGTCTTTCCATGTAGGAATGTAAACAGTTCAACTTTAGTAAGTCCCTTATGACTTCTCTTTGCTGTTCACTTTTTCATGGTTCTCTTCATTCTCGTGTTTGAAAGTCAAATTTTCTTTTCAGCTCTGGTCTTTTCATCAAGAATGCTTGAAAATCCTCTATTTCATTGAAAGACCAATTTTTCCCCTGAAGTATTATACTCAGTTTTGCTGGGTAGGTGATTCTTGGTTTTAGTCCTAGTTCCTTTGACTTCTGGAGTATCCTATTCCATGCCCTTCGATTCCTTAATGTAGAGGCTGCTAGATCTTGTGTTATCCTGATTGTATTTCCACAATACTTGAATTGTTTCTTTCTAGCTGCTTGCAATATTTTCTCCTTGACCAGGGAACTCTGGAATTTGGCCACAATGTTCCCAGAAGTTTCTCTTTTTGGATCTCTTTCAGGCGGTGTTCTGTGGATTCCTTGAATATTTAATTTGCCCTCTGGTTCTAGAATCTCAGGGCAGTTTTCCTTGATAATTTCATGAAAGATGATGTCTAGGCTCTTTTTTTGATCGTGGCTTTCAGGTAGTCCCATAATTTTTAAATTGTCTCTCCTGGATCTATTTTCCAGGTCAGTTGTTTTTCCAATGAGATATTTCACATTGTCTTCCATTTTTTCATTCTTTTGGTTTTGTTTTGTGATTTCGTGCTTTCTCATAAAGTCCTTAGCCTCCATCTGTGCCATTCTAATTTTGAAAGAACTATTTTCTTCAGTGAGCTTTTGAATCTCCTTTTCCATTTGGCTAATTCTGCTTTTTAAAGCATTGTTCTCCTCATTGGCTTTTTGAATCTCTTTTTCCAATTGAGTTAGCCTATTTTTCAAGGTGTTATTTTCTTCAACATTTTTTTGGGTCTCCTTTAGCAGGGTGCTGACCTGCTGTTCATGCTTTGACTTCATGTCTCTCATTTCTCTTCTCAGCTTTTCCTCCACCTCTCTAACTTGATTGTCAAAATTCTTTTTGAGCTCTTCCGTGGCCTGAGCCCATTGGGTGGGCTGGGACACAGAAGCCTTGACTTCTGTGTCTTTGCCTGATGGTAAGCATTGTTCTTCCTCATCAGGAAGGAAGGGAGGAAATGCCTGTTCACCAAGAAAGTAACCTTCTATAGTCTTATTTCTTTTCCCTTTTCTGGACATTTTCCCAGCCAGTGACTTGACCTCTGAATATTCTCCTCACACCCACCTCTCCTCCTGATCCTCCCAGCCAGCGTTTGGGGTCTGAAATTCAAATGCTGCTTCTAGCCTCAGGGCTTTTGGCGGGGACAGGGCTGCTATTCAGTGTGAGATTAAGTTCAGGTGCTCAGGTCAGGGCAGGGCCACCTCTCAGGCTCAGTTCCCTCAGGGTGTTTATGCACAGACCTTCAACAATGGATCCAGGCTCCTGCCTGCTTGGGGAGCCCTGGTCTGCCGCTGCCTCTCAGCTTCTGCCTCCCTAGGGGGCCTGAGTTATGGGGGCACCCCACTCCCCTCTCGACCCACCAAAGAGACTCTCTCACCGACCCCTGTCACCTGTGGGTGGAGGGACTTGTGTGGCCGCTGGAGATCCCATCCTTGAAGCCTGCTCGGATCTGTTCCTCTCGGTGCCACGGCCGCGGCAGGTCTGGGCTGGGCTCCGTGTCTGCAGCGCGACGGACCTTTTGCGAGAGGTTTGCAGGTCCCTCTGGCACAGAACTCTCCTTTGCTCCACTGTTCTGTGGCCTCACTGCTCCAGAATTCGCCATGAGTTACTTTATACAGATGTTCTATGGGTTGTGGGTTCAGAGATATGTGTATGTGCATCTTTCTACTCCGCCACCTTGGCTCCACCCCCCATAGCATTCTTTACTCTGAATAATCATGGTACTCTTGCTGTTTCAGTTGGTGTTATGGACATTGAGCCCTCCAGATGCATCATCATAGCCTTCTTTGGGCTTTCTTCTGGCTTTCCTTTATCTTCTCCCCTCTCCATCCCATTTCCTCATAGTCTTCATTCTTTAGTTTCCTAGGACCCAAAGAAGAGGGAGAGATTTTGCACCATTAAAGAAAGCTGCTATTTTGAACTTCCCAACATGAAACCAAGAAAAGAAAGTGGTAAATCATAACAGTGGGTAGGGAATATGAAAGGCTCAGGTTGCATGAGTTTAGCAGTATACCAATAAAAACTTGAAACATGTTAGTATATTTGAACCACTATGTTTGAAAACCACTATGTTAAAGTCATCAATTCTATACAATGAATTCTACCTCGAGCTCTTCCTTATCATTCTTCATCATGACTAAATCATTTCACTTCCTATTTCCCATCTGATGGCTTAAGGATTTCCCATGATGTTTCAATTTGCCTTTTTCTTTGAACTTTTGTTGACACTTCAAGATCTTGACCTATTATGCTCTTAGTATTTAATTTCTTTCAATTAATCACTGAGTTAAAGTGGTTAATGACTGTGAGTCTGACAATGCATGATAGGATTATTGAAGCATAATTTTAGCACTGGAAAATACCTTAGTGTATTTTCTATGTTAGACTTCTCTTCTCTTGAACCATTATTTCAGGAAATGTCCAAAGCATGTGTTGCTTCATTTGTCCCCCTGTTTATCAGACACATTCCTACCCTGGAAAAACTTCTACTTTCGAGCCCCACACCCTTAATTAAGGCCTTCCTTTTCTGGACCAGTATTTTGCTAAAAATCCCAACCAGGATCCACTTTATTCCCATCTCTTCAGCCTTTGGCAGCTGCCTCTCCCTATTATCACCAATTTTTAAACTATTATTAAATTAATATTGCCTTTGTTCTTGGATAGGGTGTATCAGTTTGTTCTCCTATATTACCCTGCCTCATCATAGTTCAAGAAATCACCCCTTCCTGTCCACCATTACCTTTGTGTCCCTCATCCCAACAGATAATAAGACTGTTGAGTATATCAACTGTCTTGGCTTTTAAAATTTTTATTCTTAACATTTAGCATAGTGTTTGGAGCATAATAAGCATTTAATAAATACTTCTATTTTCATTTGTTAATTTCAGTGGTTGCCAAACTCTTTGAGTATGATGATGTCCCTCTTTTTTTAGTTTACAGACCCCAGAATGAATGAGATAGTGTTATTTGTCTTAGCCTTTGCCAATAATCTTTCTAGACCATTTCTTTATCTTTTAAATAAGGAAGTCAAGGCTGAGAGACATTGAGCAACTAGTTATTTAGTGACAGAACCAGAATTAGAGATCATATTTCCCAATTACAAGGCAGGTCATCCCTTTAATATGCTGCTTCATATCAATACTATTTAGAAACGCTAACTTGTGAGCAAATTTAGTACTTATTTTTAATAGTCACTATCTATAGCAGTATTGAGGTAATCCTTTGTGTAATTTCTTGTATGATATATCCATATAATTGGAACAACAGGGGACAAATCCTTTCTTAAACTACTAAGAGAATGGTGCTTTTTATAAAGTGAGGGGGATGGACTTAACTAGAAACATGGGTGAATTAAGATGATTCAGGTCACTGTCACTATTGGCTGAGACTAGGCTAAGTAATATGATCTTAATAAGTTATCTAGGAGGGTGGCACTTTCTTATCTCATGAGTACTTTTTTTTTTTCAACTTTTGCACCTCGTAATGAAAGAAAATAAGAAAAGGAAATGGGTTATCCTGTTACAAAAACAGGGGCCTCTCTCCTAGTCATTGCCAGCAACCAACTTGAGAGCCACAGTGGCTTCAGAAATGACTGAGGAATGGTTGATACGGTGTTTGCTGCCCAGGAGAAATGCCAGGAGTAGAACATATGTTTGTAGACAGCATTCATTGATCTGGCCAAGGCCTCAGTACTGTCAGTTATGACAGTTTGTGGAAAATTATGTCAAAATTTGGAGAAGTTCATCAGTATTGTACATCTTTTTTATGACATCATGTTTGCATGGGTTTTGGAAAATGGACAATGTTTTTTCACTTCCTTAGTCATCAGTGGAGTGAAAAGTGGCTGTGTGTTTGCTTCTATGTTCTTTAACATGATATTTTCAGCAATGTTGTCAGACATCTACAGTGATGATGAAAATGGCACCCAGGTCAGCTACCGCACTGATTGTAAATTATTGAACATCAAAAGGCTACAATGCAGGGGTAAAGGGGAAGGACAGTTGGTATATAACTCTTTGTTCTCAGGTGATTGTGCACCCAAAGAAGCCATTGAGGCTGAGATGGAACAGAGTATGGATTGATTGTCTTCTACTTGTGTTAATTTTGACCTAAAAATTAACACCAAGAAAACATAGGTTCTCCACCAACCAGCTGCATCAGCAAGGACCCCTACATAAACTAGTGGGTCTGCTGTACAGGTTCTGAGATCTACTTTTCTAAAAGGAAAGCAACTTTTGAGGGGTCAGCAATCTTCTTTAATCAAAAACATATATCATTTCCTTAGTTCTGGGGAAAAAGTCAGCACTCTGAACTTCAGAAAAAATACAAACAGAGAAATAAAAATAATAGAAATAAAAGTCAACAGCTTCCTCCTGCCTGATGGTAAGTAACACATACATCACAGATCAACAGAAAGATCCAGCTGTCTGACCAAACACCAATGTCTGGGTTTTCAAAGCTGGGGGGTTCCTTAGCAGTTGCTCAGAGTCTCTCTGGCCAAACAAACACTTCCAATGAGAAAGCCCCAAAGTAAAACCTCACCTCAGAGTATTTATATACTTTTCAGAGCCAGAGGGCATCTCAGTCCTTGAGAACCAGTGCCTCATTAGAAATTAACAAAAGGTATAGGCCTCCTCTAATCAAGCTTCCTTTAGTGGGCAGACCCATCAATGGGTGGGGAAGATCTTTAACTCTCATTATCATTACACCAGCACCACAACATCATCCCTACATGAAATCATAAGTTACAGAAAATGGAGAAATTTTGAATGCTGTGAATAAGTTCATTTAGCTTTCCAGGAACATACACATAGATGTATACCATACCAGGAAACTGAGTCACTTTCATTTGAATTGTCTTAGGAAGATTCTGAAGATCACCTAGCAAGATAAGGTACCAGAAACCAAGGTTCCTTCTCAAGCAGAACTGCCAGGCATTCAACTCTACTGCAGAGAGCAGAAGTTCCATGGACTGGCCAAATTATTCAAATTCCAAATATGCATTTGCCCCAAAAACAATTTTATGGAGCACTCACATAACTCAATTGCTCACATTCAGAGTTCAGAAGAAGCAATACAAGACACTCAAGGTTTCTTTGAAGAACTTTAGAATCAATTGCAAGACATAGGAGACATCGACTGTTGATTCCTCAAACATAACACTCTATCTCCAGGTTCTATGAGTCACTGGTTATCACCCATGACTGAAAAGCTCTCCTCAGTCTTTGCCTCCTGGCTTCCTTGAGTTCTCTCAAGTATTAACTCAAATATCTTCTATAGGATAACTCTCATTCCCCCACACACTTCCATACCCTTCTTCTAAGATAACTATCCATTTATACTCTATCATCTATCTATCTATCTATCTATCTATCTATCTATCTATCTATCTATCTATCTATCCATCTATCTACCTACTTACATTTTATATGTATTTTTTTTCATGTTGGTCTCCCCATTAGGATGGGTTGGCAGGAAGGGAAGCACATTTATATAT
Source organism: Notamacropus eugenii (assembly GCF_028372415.1). Lineage (NCBI taxonomy): Eukaryota > Metazoa > Chordata > Mammalia > Diprotodontia > Macropodidae > Notamacropus > Notamacropus eugenii. The sequence goes on from NC_092872.1 coordinate 626,847,342, forward strand.
GTGCTTACTATGTGCTAGGTCCTATTCATAAGTAAGTAAAAAGTACTTTTTATAAGTATTTTTCTCTTTGATCTTCACTTGTAAGAATCAAATTTTATGCTCATTTTACAGCTGAGGAAACTAAGTCAAGCAGAGGCTAAGTGATTTTAATAAACAGAAGGGAACAACTTGAAAAATGAGCTCATTGAGCATAAGATCATTTAAAAAAATTTTTCTTTGTATCTCCAGTGCTGGGCATTGTGCCTACAACATAGTAAACCTTTTAGGAATACTTGTTTACTATTGACAGACAGACTGGCTCTACCCTATACATATCAAATAACCTGTCCTTTTCTATCTATTAATAGATAAAAGATTTAGCAATGGAAAAGATTTTGAAGGGTCATCTAGAATAAATAAGTAATTTTGTTAACTAAGAAACTAAAGTCGGAAATGACCAAAGTCACATAGATCAAGTAAGTGACAGAGCCAGGATTAAAACTGTTTTCCTGAGCTAAAATCCCTTGCTATTTGCACTTCACCATGATGAATTTCTTTGATATCTGCAATCCCTTTAAGGGGAGTCCATAGTCTGTAATTACATATAAGGATTTAAGTTAAATAAAAAAATACTGAGAAAACGGTAATACTTATTGACATGTTCACACTAATGTATAAAATACTGACCTGTTTCTTATAGAAAAGGAGTTTCAAAGATGGAAAATACTCAAGTAAAACAAAAGAAAACACCTTTTAGATAGTAAGGTCTAGAGGTGAAATAAGGGAAGATTATTCTAACAAAAAGATCAATGAGATAATAAGGAGATACAGAAGTTGGAACATGTCATCATACCCGGACATACTTTGCAGAGCAAATGTAATTCATGTAGGCTGGACGTTAGCCATCTTGGACAAAAATGAAAAAAACAAAACAAAAAGAAAAATTATACTACGTTCTGCATTTAGAATTCATTAGCTCTTTCTCTGGATCCAGAAAGCATTTCTTTCATGGATCCTTTGGAATTGTCTTGGAATATCGTTTTTGATCTGAGTAGCTAAATCTTTCAAAGTTCATCATCCTTACAACATTGCTGTTAAGATGCATGGTGTTTTTATGTTTTTACTCACTTCACTTTGCATTAGTTCAAATAGGGCTTCCCAGGTTTTTCTGAAACCATTCTGCTTGCCATTTTTTATAACACATTACTATTCCATCACAATCATATACTACAATTTCTTTAGCAATTCTCCAGTTGATGGGCATCCCTCAATTTTCATTTCTTTGATACCACAAGAAGAGCTGCTTTATATATATAAAACATACATTATATGATATGTAGGACCTTTTTTGTTTTTTCTTTGATCTATTTGAGATACAAGCCTAGTAATGTTTTTGCTAAGTAAAGATTACACATAGTTTGATAGACCATTTGACAGAATTCCAATTTCTTCTCCAGAATGATAGGATCACTGCATAATCTTACTAATATTGAATGAATGCACCTGTTTTTCCACATGGCCTTCTGCATTTGTAATTTTCTTTTTCTGTCATGATAGCCTAATAGGTGGGAGGTGATACTGAAGACTTGTTTAATTTCATTTCTCTTAATCAATAGTGACTTAGAATACTTTTATTTGACTAATGATAGGTTTGAACTCTTCTTCTGAAAAAGGTCTGATCATATCCTTTGCCTATTTACTAATTGGAAATGACTCATTTAAAAAAATATGTGGAGTCCTTTATCATAGAAACTGGCTGTAAAATTTTCCCCCAAGTTTTCCACTTTCCTTCTAATTTTGGTTGCATTGGTTTTGTTTGTTCAAAAGCTATTTAATTTCATGCAATCAAAATTATTCTTTTTCCATTGTATGATCCACTCAGCCTCTTGTTTGGCCATAAACTCTTCCCTTATCTATTCATCTGGCAAGTATATTTTACTATGCTCCTCTAGTTTGTTTGTATATCAACCTTTATTTCTCAATCATGTACTTATTTTGATGATATACAGTATGAAATGCTGATCTATATCTGGTTTCTGTGAAACTGCTTTCCAGTTTTCCCAGTAAATTTTGTCAAATGGTGTGTTTTTGCCCCCACAACTTGGATCTTTGGGTTAATCAAACACTAAACTTTTATGTTCATGTATTACTGTGTACTGTCAACCTAGTCTATTCTACTAATCAACCACACTATTTCTTAGGCAGTATGACATTGTTTTGATGATTGCCACTTTCTAATATAGTTTAAAATCTGGTACTGCTAGTCTGTCTTCCTTCATATTTTCCCCCTTGATTTGCTTGATAATCATGACCTTTTGTTCTTCCAGATGAATTTCATTATCATTTTTTAGCACTATAAAATAATTCTTTAGTAGTCTGATTGTCATGAAACAGGATAATTAAATTAATTTAGTAGAACTGAAATTTTAGTATATTTGTTCAGCCTACCCATGAGCCATTATTATTTCTTGAATTGTTTAGACTTGTCTTTATTTATGTGAAAATAATTTTGTAATTGTGTTCATATAGTTTATGAGTTTCTCTTGGCAGGTAGAATCCCAAACATTCTATATTGTGTACAATTACTTTAAATGAAATTTCTCTTTTTATCTCTTCCTATTGGGTTTTGTTGGTAATACCTAGAAATACTCATGATTCATGTAGGCTCATTTTATGTTCTTCAATTTGACTAAAGTCATTGCTTTTGAAATAATATTTTGAATCTCTATAATTTTCTAAGTAAATTATCTTATTTTCTGCTGAGAGATAGTTTTGTTTTTTTGTTGCATAGTTTTCTTCCTTCGATTTGTTTTTGTTGTCCTACTGCTATATCTAATATTTCTAATAGTATATTGTATGATAATGGTGATACTGGACATCCTGGCTTCAGTCCTAATCCTATTGAGAAGGTTTCTAATTTATCCCCATTGCAGATAAGACCTGTTCTTTGTTTCAGATGTTACTTATCATTTTAGGAAAGGCTCCATTTATTCCCATGTTTTCTCATTTAAAAAATATGAATGGATATTATATTTTATCAAAAACATTTTCTGCATCTACTGATATAATCATATAAATTTTATTATTTTTCATTTTGATATAATCGATATTGCTGATAGTCATCCTAATATTCAATGCACCCTACATTTCTGGTGTATGTTCCACTGATCGTGTTGTTTGCTATTTTGTGACATATTGCTGTAATCTCATTGTTAGTATTTTACTTAATTTTAAAACATCATTATTTATAGGCTAATTCGACTGTAGTTTTTTTTTTTCAGTTTTGTCAGCCTTCTTTTAGTGTTAAAATCATATTTGTATCATAAAAGGCATATGATAGGATTCCTTCTTTACTTATTTTTATAAAAATAGCTTATATAGTGTTGGAATCAATTCCTTCCTAAATTTTTGGTAGAATTTACTTGCAAATCAGTCTGACTCTGGGATTTTTCTTAGGTCATTTATGTTATTTTTATATTATTTTATATTATTTTTTTCCAGTATGAAGTTATTTAAGTATTCTAGTTTCTCTCCTATTAATCTAGACAATGTATGATCACTTATAGCCACAAGAACTATTGCTCCTCAGTCCTCTCTCCTCTCCTTTACTATTGAAAGCATTTCTTCTTAGTTCTGGCACTGAATTCTGAGACCCAGATTTGGGTAATAGACAATGTAGTTTGCCACACAGTGCCAGCCCTTCACTTAGGGCTAGCATTGGGGTCCACTACTACCTCTTTCTGACGTGTTGTTCAGTCCCTGTGTTCAGTCCCCATACCATCTCTTCATTGATAGCTGCTGGTAATGCCACCATATGACCTCCAGGCCAATCCCCATTTCAGTGTTCCATACTTTTCTTTACAATCTTCTAATTTGTCTTGGGCTAGAAAAAAAACAACAACAATCTTTTGTTGGATCTGTGTGCCAGGATTTTATATGAGTTATTATTTTAAAGTCATTTGGAGAGAAATGTTTGGAGAGTTCAGATACCATTTTGGCTCTACTCTTGTGAAAAGGTACTAATATATATTAATGTATATTAAACTTAAAAGTGTCATGCATTTTCAAAGAGCTGATATTTAAACCTTTACCAGCACACCACTGCTTGTGTTGGTCTCAATTATGCCCTCTGGTTGAATGCATTATATGGGTAGCCTGTTAAAAAGAATGACATTGAATAATAACAGAATATCAGAGTTGTAATGGTGCTCAGATGTTATCTAGTTAAAAAAATGCCAATATAATGTGCCTTTACCAAATCATAATGTGACCATCCAATCACTTCTTTCTCATTTTCCAGGAAAGAGAAAACATGACTTCTGAAAAGAGTCCATTCAAATAGTTTTAACTAATATTTTGGCATGAAATTGAAATTAGCATCTGAACAATTTAGGATAAAAACTTGGAAGTGAAAAATCTACACACTCAGGAGTGCTAATAGTTACAGCTCCAAGCAAGATCTAGAATTTATATCTAGGCATTCTGACTCCAAAAGAAAGGTTCTACCCACTGCAATTAGTATAACTCTTCTTCTACCCCCTGATCTTAGCTCAGACCTTGGCTTCTGAACAGACAAGGCAGATCCATTTTCTGTGTAATGATTCTTGTATTTAAAGATAATCCACTAAAAACAAGCATCCTGACATATCCATCATGGCCTGCTATCACAGGTTCTTTGATCTACTTTTCTAAAAGGAAAGGTGACTTTTGAGGGGTCAACAATAACTTTAATCATGCACATATATAATTCACTTAGCTCAGAGGAAAAAATCAGCACCCTGAAGTTCAGAGAAAATACAGAGAAATCAAAATCAACAGAGAGGGCTTCCAACTGTCTGACAGTAAGCAATACATACATCATAAATCAACAGACAGATAACTGTCGGACCATGCATCCATAGTTGCAGAGAGAGAAGTGCCAATGTCTGGGTTTTCAAAGCCAGGGGCTCCTTAGCAGCTGCCCAGAATCTCTCTGGTCAAACAAACACTTTCAATGAGTAAACCCCAAAGTAAAACCTCACCTCACTTTCCAGAGACACAGGGCATCACAACCCTTGAGAACTAGTGTCTCATTAATACCCATTAATAGGTGGGGAAGATCTTTAATCTCATTAGCATTACATCCACCTCAGAATATGGAAAGGACTTGTCCATAGTATTTAAAAGAATTTAGAGAAGGGGAAATGTAAATAATTAGAGTATTTGACTTGGAAAAAGATTCTGTATGGTTAAAAATTTTACAACTAAATAGTTGTGTGAATTTTAGGAAGTCAGTGAATTTCTCAGAGTTTCTGTTTCATAACTTCTAAAATGAAGATGTTGGATTAGATGTTAGGTTTGAAAGTAATTTCCATCCCTAAATCCTAGGAAGAACTTAAAATGTCCAAAGGCTCCAGGCCTTCTTTTTAAAATGAAAAAGAAAGTTGATTTGTCAAACTATAAGTCAGTGATTTTAATCTCAGATAAAATTTTGGATATATAATTAAATCGTTGGTTTTTGAGCATTTAAAAAAGTGATCATTATTATGAGCCTAGATGGGTTAATCAAGAACATTTCAAGGCAAATTAATCTAATTTTCTTTCTTGAACAGGTCATTAGCTCCTAAAACTAACAATATGAAAATTCCAATAATAATGTGAGAACTGAGTTATGATTTTTAAAAAGATAGTAAATTTCTTAGTGAAAATTTAAAAACTTTTAAGTAAAGGTCACTAAGTGACAAAAAGAACTGATTTCAACCACCAAAATTTATGGTATAGCAGATTAGAGGCTTTGGTTAAAAATTAAGGAAGTGATAGCTGCTGAGGCGATTTGGCTGTACATAAGTTGGGCCTGGGTCAAGGAACCTGAAACCTTGGAGGCCACATATGGGCTTCTAGGTCTTCAAGCATGGCCCTTTGACTAAATGCAGACTTCATAAAACAAATCCCCTAAATAAAGGGATTTGTTTTGTAAAACAGACTCATTCAAAAGGCCACACCCAGTGACCCAGAAAGCCACATGTGGCCTCAAGGCTGCAGTTTCCCTACCCTTTGGATTGGGCACTAGGCCTTATATTAGCATAGATCTCAGTTCTAGCCAGTCTCACACACTAATTAACTGTTTAAACCTATGGAAATCACTTCAAAACTGAATCTGACTCAGTTTTTTCACATGTAAAAAGGACATATTAATTAACAGCACTTACCTCTCAAGGCTGTTATAAAGAAATAATGAGTAATTATTATAAAGTATTTTGCAATCCCTAAGGTGCAATGTAAATGCTAGCTACTCTTTCTTTTAAAGCATGTTTTGCTGATGTTATATTTTAAATAACTAAACTTATTTAAAATAAGATTTAAATAAAAAACATTAATTTTGTTCGTAAAGTATTCTGAACTACTTGCTGTGAGTTTTTACAATTTTTTATAATCTGCAAAATCTTCTTGTCTAAATAATATTCTATTTCCCCAAATTGTATGCAAAGACAATTTTAACATTATGTTTTGTTTAATTTTAAGTTCCAAATTCTCTCCCTCTCTCACTTCTATCACCCTCTCTGAGATCATAAGAAATTTGATGGAGGTTATGAATGTGTAATCATACAAATCAGTTTGTGAAAGAAAACACAGACAAAAAACCCCAAGAAAAATAAAGTTTAAAAAAAAAGCATGTTTTTATCTGTATTCAGACTCCATCAGTTTTCTCTGGAGGTGGATAACATTTTTCATGATGAATATTTTGATGTTGTCTTGAATCATTGCATTGTTGAGAATACCTAAGTTATTCATAACTGATCATCATATCCTGCTCATTTCACTTTACATCAGTTCATGTAAGTATCTTTTATGTTCATGACGTATAGCACAATATTATTCTATCCCAATGTTATACTACTTGTTCAGCCATTCCCCACTTTATGGGTATCCACTCAATTTCCAATTCTTTACCACAACAATTAGAGTTGGTATAAATATTTCTGTACATATAGGTCCTTTTGCTTTTTTTTTCTTTTTTTTTTTTAGTATTTCTTTGACCTACTAGTGTTGTCGTTATTGTTGTTCATCCTCAAAAAGGACCATGAAATCAGGACTGTGGTGTCATGATTAGTCAGTGAACTGAATTTAAGTGACAGAGGGCTATGTAACATCGGCCTCATTTCTTCCTTTGGAGCCATCTGGACCCAGGGGAAAGAGATAAATGAGCAGTACTGGGGATGGCCCAACCCTACGAGTGCTATTTCTGGGTCAAAGGGTATGCATTGAATTATAGCTCTTTGGGCATAGTTCCAAATTGTTCTCTAGAAATGGTTGGGCAATTCAAAATTCCATAAACAGTGCAATAATTTCCCAAATTTTCCACATTCCCTCCAACATTTGCCGTTTTCCTTTCCTGTCATATTAACTAATCTGATAGGTGTGAGGTGAGTACATTTGTTTTCTGTGACTATTTTGTGTCAATAGAAACTTATTGGGGGGGTCTTATTATCAAGAATGCTCAGTAAGGGTTACCATTAAGGGTATGAGAAAATATGAATATAACTGTGGCTTTTCTCTGTCAGGATAAGAGCAGGATGGATTGAATGATTCAGTTCAGAGATTATTTGTCCACATACCTAGATAAAATGTGTTGAAACATGCTATTCAGAGTGTCAGCAAACTTTTCCCCACAAAATACGTTAGAAAAGGATTAAAAAGTTAAATGAAATAAAATCATTATACAGGTAGAAATCCAGCAACTAGAGACAATGCTCTGTTTTTAATTACTTGTAAAAAATTCATTTTAACTTATTTTTAATCTATAGAATAAAGCAAACATTTCCATAATTAATACAATTTGAAAAAAATGGTTGCACATGAAACTGCAAATGTGCTATGCACAACTAGTTATTCCTTTCAAACATTCAACAAAATTATCATGCAAATTTCTTTTTTCTTCACTTCCTCCACCCTAGAAATGGCACACACATACAAACACACACACACAGAGCATATATATATATATATATATAAATCTATGTTGATAATATAATGCTTGTTTGGAAAAGTTCCATAATAATACCTGGGAAATATGATGTGTCCCTTGAAATTAATTCCATTCCATTCTACTCAAATCAATATGCATTATTAAGTGCCTGATATTTTCCAAGTCACTGTGCTAAACCTTGGGGATTCAAATAGGAAAAAGAAAGACAGTCCTTGCCCTTAACTAGATTATAAACCAATGGGAAAAGACAATATGCAAAAAGGACGGTGAAAAGAAGAAGGCCTCAGGGGGTCAGCAGTGGCTCCAGTGCATGACATTTGTGGAAAATGAAGTTATGCAGAAAGAACTGAGCCTTCTATAAAGGAAGGTCTTGGGAGTTAGTTTCTTGCCTACCAACCCAGGCAACTAAGAAAGCTCAGAAGGTGTTGAGTATCAAAAGCTTAATCAGTCTTCATGATGATAAGATTTCAGGTGATAAGCTTATCCTGGAAGAGGCATGATGTTCATGCAGAACCACTGATGAAAAATGAGAGGGCAGATTCATAAAAAAAAAAAAAAATGGTTTTGGGAGAAAATGTGAGGGTAAGAGTTGGAATTCCTTGCAAATATTAAGGAAGCCCTAATCTTATTCTATTACTGGAACAGAGCATAATCTCCTTCATAGAGGGAGCATAAAGAGTTAACAAGGAATTAGGAAAATTAAAAGAAAAATTTGGGCCATACTTTGATGAGACACTAGTGCAATTGATACTGAATATTTGATGGAATGGAACTGAAACCTGGAGCATCTCTACAGCAGAGTTCCTTCAGTATGGAATGCTCTCAGAGACATTCTTTCACAGAACTAATTAATTTAATTAGATACTGCATATGGAGATGTACTCTATCCCTCTTCAGGTTGCTGAGATAGGGAAATATTTATACCTGGACTCATGAAGATGGATTCCTGATGCAAGTGCTTTCTAAATGAGGATCTGAAATGGAGTGGGTGAAATTCCTAAAGGAAATGGATTTGATAGACTGCATCTTTGGCCACATGACTGAAAATGCTATGTGACAAACTTAGCAAAGCAATTTAATTCAGTCTTTTGGGTAAAACCCTCACTTCCCAAGCCCCAATTTCATTAGGCTCTGCCTTCCCTCTGTATCACCATAAAAGTATGGATAAATCAACTTCAAAATTGAACAGGAGATCAAAATTACCAGTGGCCATTGGGGCAGAAATATCTTCCAGTACAAATATGTGTTGTGAGAATGGTAGGGGGACAAACAGTGCCCACACTCTTTTAGATAGACAGATGGTAATGACAGTCTCTCTTAAAGGGAACTGTAGGTATGGCTCCTGAAAGATGGAGTTAATAAGGAAAGCATCTTATGTGAGTGCTAGAAAAACTGTATCTTGACATTTGGGCCCAAGTCATTTAAGGTCCTTCTTCCCTAGTCTTACATTCAGCTCTACTGGTAGCAGTCTTTAGCCAAACAAATACCTATGTCTAGCTTTAAGAGACTTGTAAGAAGAGACCCATGCCGATGATGAAGTTCTTCTGAGGCCCAGAATATCATAGCATTGGACTGAAAAGGACCAAAAACCATATATTCAACTTGTGGTGGCCTAGAACAGTGGTGGTATGGTGTATATCAAATATATAAGGGATCAGTCAGTGTAGACCAACAGTCAAGATATTGTGATATAAATGGGCATCCAACAGGTAAATAGAAGCACCCAATATCCTATCAGGTATTATGAATGTGAGGAACATCCTTACTCAGGTGGAAGTGAGAAAAGGAAGTTTTTATCTGAGTCACAGGAGGGGTAGTTAATCATAAGTAGTATATTTGTGTTAATGGACATTATAACTCTTTGGAGTAGGTAACAGGACAGACCTTGCTTTTTTTTAATTTATAGCTTCTGTCAGTAAGTGTGGTTGGGACCTGTGAAAGTTTTGGAGCTTTTAACTATCTCATGTAGTTCATATGAAAATTATATCAGGGCCTGTGGCGGGGGTGGTGAAAGATATCTCCTCTCTACTGATGGAAATGAAGGAGATTGCAGTACTTGGCTATATCAGTCCCCCCAAAAACAACCCTGTATGACTTGTGAGTAAGGTAGATGGCACCTGACAGCTTATAGTAGACAACAGAGAATGGAATAAAGTTGTAATATATGTATCTCTCACTCCAGTGCAGAGGTCATCAATATACTACACCATTTAACCCAGACCTAGGGAGAATGACATGGGATTTTCTGCCTTGATTTCATCCCCTTATGTCCCCTGGCTGAGAATAGTCACTTTCATTAGAGAAGCAATATAATATACCTTCAGATTGCTTTTCTAGGTCTATCTGAACTTTTGCTTATACTACTACACTCTGATCATCAGAAACAGGAAAAAGTCCTCTTTTCCTTAGGGCATTGAGGTACACTACTACATGAATGATATGATATTGAACAGCCCATACTATACAAGATCACAGCAGCTGAGTCCTTATCTCAGATATATGGTGCAGGGGGTGGAAAATGAACCCTAAGAAAATCTGGAATCCCATCTTACTTAGTCAAGTTTTAGAAAATACAGTGATTGAGGAAAAACCAAATAATTCTAAAACAAAATCCACACTAAACTGACTCTACAGCACAATATAAAAAATGTGGATTCTAGCTTCTGAAGAACTTATATGCTACAATAGCTTTGTCATTATATCCTTATCATGGTTAAATGTCACACCTTCCAGAAGATGTACCCTCAGCACATCTATATCACCCCTGGATGGAAGAGAGCTCTTTGACACAGTGGTTTCTTAGTTCCTGCATTCAGGAATACTTATTCAATAAAGATGAACTTCTTGACCCCAGTTGACCATTTAAAGTCCCTCCTTGTTCCATACACTGAATGACTCTATCATAAAAAATGCTCTCTCTCTCTCTCTCTCTCTCTCTCTCTCTCTCTGTCTCTCTCTCTCTCTCTCTCTCTGTCTCTCTCTCTCTCTCTCTCTCTCTCTCTCTCTCTCTCTCTCTCTCTCTCTCTCTCTGTCTCTCTCTGTCTCTCTGTCTCTCTCTCTCTCTCTCTCTCTCTCTCTCTCTCTCTCATTTATTTTTTTGTGTGTTTGTCCTTCATTGCCGAAGAAGGCCATGCTATCAGAAAAATGATGATATAACTTGCACTTCACTTTGTTTTTAGTGAGGGAGGGCTGCGCAGGTCACCAACCTCACTTTTCCTCCAGAGTCATCTGAAACCAGTTACCAGATATTCATCAGGATGACTGGAGATGACCCAGAATGAGGCAACTGGGGTTAAGTGACTTGCCCAAGGTCACACAGCTAATGAGTATCAAGTGTCTGAGGTGAGATTTGAACTCAGGTCCTCCTGACTCCTGCACTGGTGCTCTATCCACTGTGACACCTGTGGATACAGTACTTCTCCAAATAATGATTTAAAATATAAAATAAAAAAATGATTTTCCAGAACATAAAAAAGCTGAGATCAAAATCAAGCAAAATCTACCTAGCCAAACTTTATTCAGTCCCTCACAGAAAAAAAAAAAGGTTATTTAATGAAATAGAAAATTTCAAGCATTCCTGATGAAAAGTAAAGAACTGAATAGACAATTTGACTTTCAAATATAAGACTTAAGAGAAGCATATAGAAGTAAACATGAAATAGAGGTAATAATCGTCTCAACCAGGTTAAACTGTTTACCTTTCTGTGTCAGAAGATGACTTCTAAGATCACACATATATGAGTGTGCAGTTTGAAACCTCACATCTAAATTTGTTTGAAGAGGGAAATTATATATATATATATATATATATATATATATATATATATATATATATATATATATATATATATATATATATATATATTCAATTGGTAATAGAAAATTATGTTGTCCAACAGGGAAGTATAAAGCGAAAGGGATAAGAAAAAGGGAGGGTTGATAAAAGAGAGTGTGGATAAAAGAAGTTACTGGTAAGAAGCAAAATAGATTTTAAGGGAGGGACAGGATAAAAAAAGAAGAAAAAGAAAAAAATAGAAGGAAATGTACAGTTAGTAATCATAACTGTGAATATAAATGAGATGAACTTTCCCCTAAAATGGAAATTAATAGCAGAATGGACTAGAAACAATATCTGATCATATGTTATTTATAAGAAACTCACTTGAATTTGGACTTCTGGAATCCAAGAAGGCTGAGTAAGAAGTAAGTCACTTTCACTCTCCCTCATTGACTTCTGAAAACCTAGAGAATATTACCCCTCAAAAATCTTTGGAACAGCTGAGTCAGCAGAAACACTGGATGCAACAGTCTTGTAGCCAAGGAAGCTTGGGGGATCAATGGGAAAGACCACTCTCACTCTGTGGGAGGGGGAGCAAGTAGTACAGGATGGGAGAAGTCCTAGAAAGATAGTTGCAAGCCCCACTTCAACAAACCAGGGGAAGATCCTGAGCCTCAGGGTGGTAGAGCAGGCAAGTGCAAACACCAGGACCCCCACACTCAAACCCAGTGCCTCAGTACAGTCAGAGGAACTGGTATTCACCAGCTCAGAAAACCATCATTAGTGGCAGTGGGCAGGCATCCACCAGAAGCCAAATCTCCCAGTACTTCAGCAGGTGAAAGGCAGACGTCCTTCAGTAGCCTAATCTGCTGGTGCTTTACAAGGGAGCTAGGTGGTGCAGTGGATAGAGCACCAGTGCAAGAGTCAGGAGGACCTGAGTTCAAATCTCACCTCAGACACTTGACACTCACTAGCTGTGTGACCTTGGGCAAGTCACTTAAGCCCAATTGCCTCATCCTGGGTCATCTCCAGCCATGGCTGTGGAGGAGAAGTGACTCATCCTGGGTCATCTCCAGCCATGGCTGTGGAGGAGAAGTGAGGCTGGTGACCTGCCCAGCCTTCCCTCACTCAAAACAAAGTCAAGTGCAAGTCATGTCATTATTTCTCTGATGGCATGATCTTTGGCAAAGAAGGATGAACACACAATCTGCTGGTACTTTAAAGAAGTCCAGGTGAGCAAGCATCCTCCAGGGCTCAAACTCCTCGTCCCCACCTTGACAGCTCCAGGGTTGCTGACTCCCAACTCAGTATCAAGTAAGCTGCCAGATCCCTATAGCTTCCAGCTGCTAGTACCTCAGGATGCAGTACAGAAAGCCAGTGACCAGATCCTGGCTCCCAGCACAAGAAACTTGAGTCAGCGCCCCCTATGCTCCAGCAGGTAACCCAACTTTAAACAGCAGGAAATAGGAAAACATTATGAGAAAAAAAGCAGAAACAGATATTCACCATAGATTCTTATTATGAGTAAAGGGAAAATCAAGGCACAAATTAAGAAGAGGACAACATTGTCAATATACTGCCATCTGAAAACTCAGAGGGGAATATGAACTTTTCTCAAGACCAAAAAGCCTTCTTGGAAGACCTCAAGAAGGATTTTAATAGTCAAATAAGAGAGATAGAAGAAAAATTGGGGAAAGAAATGAAAGGGTTGCAAGAGAGAGTCAATAGCTTGGAAAAGAAAGTCCAAAAATTGACTGTAGAAAACAAGTCCTTAAAAAAGTGCAATTGGCCAAATGGAAAACAAAAAGTACACTGAAAAGAAAAACTCCTTAAAAGCAGAATTAGTGAAATGGAAAAGGAGGCACAAAAACTCATTGGTGAGAACTTCTTAAAAAGTAAAATGAACCAAATTAAAAAGGGGATTCAAAATCCAGTTGAAGAAAGCAATATATTTTTAAATAATCACACAATGATATGTACTCAATATAAACTCAGTGAAGGACATCATCCACATGTAAACCTAGGACATACTTTTCTACCAATGTATTTAGTATTGTGGGGGAGAGTGGGACCATACCTACAGAAACCAGAAGAGACACAGCTGATTGATGTGCTTGGGGCAGTTCACAGCTTTGGTTTGTAGGATTTGATATCCTTGGTCCATTCATGAATATCTCTCTTATATGAAGTTACTTCTCAGCTAATTGTTTCTTCTGTGATCCTCCTTGTTCTCTTTTCCCCCTAATGATGTTATCATTTAATTTAATTTATTTAATTTCAGTTTTCAACATTCACTTGTACAAGCTTTAGAGCTTTAAATTTTCAACACATACCTCCTCTCCCCCATCCTCAAGATGGCATGCAATCTGACAAAGGCTCTACATACACATTCTTATTAAATCTATTTTCACATTAGTCATGTTATGAAGAATCAGAATGAATGGGAGAAATCACAAGAAAGAAAAAAAGTGAGAACAAATAGCATAATTTGATCTGCATTCAGAAGAAAACAATAAGTTAAAAATTAGAATTGGGTAAGTGGAAACTAATGACTCTATGAGATATTAAGAAATAATCAAATAAAAACAAAATGATGAAAAAAATAGAATAAAATTTAAAATACTTCATTGGAAAAACAAGAGGTCTGGAAAAAAGAACCAGGAAAGAAAATTTTAAAATGATTGGTTTACCTCAAAGTCATGATGAAAAAAAAAGAGCCTGCACAGCATCTTTCAAAAAATCATCAAGGAAAATAGCCCTGAGGTCCTAGAACCAGAGGGAAAAGAGTCATCAAAAGAATCCCCTGAGCACCTTTTGAAAGATCCAAAATTAAAAATGGCAAGAAATATTGTAGACAATTCCAAAATTACCAGGTCAAAGAGAAAGTATTATAAGCAGACAGAAAGAAACAATTTTAATATCATGGAACCACAGTGAGGACTACACAGGACCTTGCAGCTTCTATATTAAAGGACTGGTGGATGTGGAATAAAATATTCCATAAGGTAAGGAGTTTGGAGTACAACCAAGGATCAAATACCCAGCAAAATTAAACATAATGTTTCAGGAGAAGAGATGGACCTTCAGTGATATAGGGACTTTTCAAAGCTCCCTGATAAAAAGACAAGAGCTCAACAGAAAATTTGATCCTTAAATACAAGACTCAACAACAACAACAAAACTAAACTATAAGGGCAAACTGTTTATATTCATGCAATGCAAAGGGTGACTTGTTACTCTTAAGAATTTTATTGTTATTATGACATTCAAAAGGGGTATACATAGATAGAGGCCATGGGTTTAAGTTGACTTTGATGTGATGATAAAAATATTCTAATTAAGTGTTGAAAAGGGATTGTATTGGTAGAAAAGGAAAGGGGAAAGTAGACAAAGGTAAATCACATCATATGAAAAGGCAAAAAAGCCTATCACATCAGAGGGATAGAATGGAGGGAGATGACTATTATTTTCTTTCATCAGATTTGGCTCAAAGAAGGAATAGCATAGTCAGTTATGTGTAGAAATCTAAGTTACCCTAAAGGAAGTGGGAAGGGAAAGGGAAAAGGAAAGGAAGGGGTGGCTAGAAAGGAGGGAAGAAGTAATAAAGGAAAAGACAAAGAAGAAGAAAGGGACTGATACAAGGAATGGCAGACAAATGTCTAGTGAGGAGGGAAAGAGAGAAAGCATAAATATGTGTGTGTGGGCAGGGGAAAAGGATGGAGAGAAAGACAAAGATAGAAACCATAACTGTGAATGTGAATGGGATGAACATTCCTATAAAACAGAAGGGGATAGCAGAGTGAATTAAAAACCGTAATTCTACACTATATTGTTTACAAGAAACACATTTGAAGCAAAAAGATATACATAGATCAAATGTAAAAGGCTGGAGCAGAATATATTTTGCTTCAGATAAAGTGAAAAAAAAAAACCCCTACAAAACAAAACAAGGGTAGCAATCCTGATCTCATACAAAACAAAGCAAAATTCATTTAATTATAAGAAATAAGTAAGGAAATTATATCCTGCTGAAAGGAACCATAGACAATGAAGTAATATCATTACTAAACATGTATGCACCAAGTGGGAAAGTATCCAGATTCTTAAAGGAGAAAATAAGGGAGTTAGAGGAAGAAATAGATGACAAATATATACTAGTGGGGAAGCTCAGACTCCCCTTCTTAGAACTAGGTAAATCAAATCAAAAAATAAACAAGAAAGAAGTAAAAAATGTAAAGAATTTTAGAAAAGGTAGACATGGTTGATCTCTGGAGAAGACTGATTGTGCGTAAAAAGGAATATACTTTTTTTCACTGTGGCACATGGCATCTACACAAAAATTGATCACATATTAAGGCATAAAAACCTCACAATCCAATGCAGAAAGGCAGAAATATTAAATATCTCCTTCTTGTGTCATGATGCCAGAAAAATTACATGTAATAAAAGTCCATGAAAAGATAGACCAAAAATTAATTGGAAACTAAATAATCTAATCCTAAAGAATGAATGGGTCAAATAACAAATCATAGAATCAATAAATAACTTCATCCAAGAGAATGATAATAATAAGGCAACATACCAAAATGTATCAGATGCAGTAAAAAAACAATCCTTAAGGGAAGTTTTATCTCTCTCAATGCTTCCATAAATAAAATAGAGAAAGAGGAGATCAATGAATTAGGTATGCAACAACAACAACAATAAAAAAGCTAGGAAAAAGAAAAAATTGAAAATCCCCATTTAATACTAAATTAGAAATTCTGAAAACCAAAGGAGAAACTAATAAAATTGAAGTCAAGAAAACTATTGAACTATAAATAAAACTTAGAACTGGTTTAAAGAAAAAACAGAAAATAGATAAATCTTTGATTTAAAAAAAAAAAGAAAGAAGAAAACCAAATTACCAGTTTTGAAAACAAAAAGGGTGGATTCACTACCCATGAAGAAGAAATCAAAAAATAATTAGGAGCTATTTTGTCCAAATGTGTACCAAAAATTTAACAATCCTAGTTAAATGGATGAATATTTACAAAAATTTAAATTGCCCAGGTAAATGGAAGAGGGAATAAAATACTTAACTCCATTTCAGAAAAAAATAAAGAAAGAAATTGAGCTAGCCATCCATGAAGTCCCTTAAAAAAAAATATCTCGGAGCACAACCCAGCTCAGCACCAAGTGTAGGCCAGAGTGGAGTGCAGCCCAATGGTGTGGCAGGGAGAGGACCCAGACCAGGTTTCAGGGAGCCACCATCAGCAGCAGGTCCTAGATTGCTCAACCCACAAATACCACAGTAGCTTCAATGGTCAGTGGGAGGGCTCCTTCACCCAAGATAGGGGAGTGTGGCCTGGTACACCAGCAGCAGCTTCCATTTTTGAAGCCCTCAGTCAAGGGTCACTGGGGGAATTGAGCAGGTGATCTGAGTTTCAGCCCTGAGTGGCAACCCTAGGGGACCTCAGCCTAAAGCCCCTGAGGAAATTGAGAAGCTGATCTGAATATCAGCCCTGAGCACAACAAGACTAGAGTAATCTACTATTTACTAAATCCAAAGATTCCAGCTTGTAGAACAAGAGCTCACTATTTAACAATAATTTCTGGGAAGAGTGGAAAAACAATAGTATGACAGAAACTAAGCATATGCTAATACACTGCACCTTATACCAAGATCAAGTTAAAATAGGTGCACAATTTAAATATAAAGTCTAATACTGTAAGCAAAATAGGAATGTTAAGGAATAGTTTCCCTGTCAGGGCAATGGAAAAAGGAAGAATTTATGACCAAACAAGAGATAGTGTGAAAAGCATGAACGACCTATGAGAAGTATATGAATGAAAAGTATGAACAACAGTATGAAATGAAAAATGTGTGATTCTAATTATGTTAAATTGAAAAGTTTTTGCACAAAGTGAATGCAGTCAAGATTAGAAGGGGAATTGAAAGCTGGGAAACAATTTTTGTACCCAGTGTCTCTGATAAAGGCCTAAGTTCTAAAATGTACAGAGAACTGAATCAAATTTATAAGAGTATAAGTCATTCCCCAATTGATAAATGTTCAAAGGATATTGAACAGTCAGTTTTCAGATGAAGAAATTGAAACTATCTATAGTCTTATAAAAATTCTCTAAATCACTATTGATTAGAAAAATGCAGATCAAAACAACTCAGAGGTATCATATCACACCTATCAGATTGGCTATATAAAAGAGGAAAATGATCAATGTTGGAGATGTAGGAAAAGTAGAACTCTAATGCATTGTTGGTGGAGCTGTGAGATGATCCAGGCATTCTGGAAAGCAATGTGGAACTCTACCCAAAGGGCTATAACATGTGTATACCCTTTGATCCAGCAACAGCACTTCCAAGGTTGTATCCCAAAGAGATAATAAAAATGGGAAGAAGGATCCACATGTACAAAAATATTCACAGCAGCTGTTTTTGTGGTGGCAAAGATTTGAAATTGAGGGGATGTTTATCAATTGTGGAAAGACTAAACAAATTGTTGCATATGGATGTAATGGAATTCTATTGTGTTATAAAAAATGATGAGCAGGAAGACTTCAGAAAAACCTGGAAAGACGTTAATGAACTGATGCTGAGTGAAATGAGCAGAAGCAGAAGAATGTTGTACACAGTGATAGCCACATTATGGAATGACTGACTTTGATAGACTGACTCTTCTAAATAGTCCAAGGTTCTAAGACAATTCTGAAAGACTCATGATGCAAAATTATATCCACATTCAGAGAAAGAACTTTGGTGTCTGAATACAGATGGAAGTATACTATTTGCTGTTCTTTTCTTTTGCTGTTTATTTTTTGTTTCTTCTTTTTCTCTCTCATTAGTTCTAATTCTTCTTTACATCATGAGTAATGTGAAAATGTGTTTAATATGACTGTATAAGAGAAAAGAGAAAAAAGAAAACCAAATTACTCATATCAAAAATGAAAAAAAAAACTCAATGCACTACCAATGAAGAGGAAATTAAAATAATTATCAGAAGTTATTTTCTCCAATTTTATGCTAATAAGCCTAATAATCTAAGTGAAATGGATGAATATTTACAAAAATAGAAACTGCCCAGATTAACAGAAGAGGAAATAGAATACTAAATAACCTCTCTTAGGGAAAAAAAAAAATGAATAAATCATCACAGACCTTCCCAAGGAAAAAAAATCCATGGATTTATAAGAAAATTTTCCTAGCTATATACTATACTATATAAGCTATTGGAAAAAAGTAGGTAAAGAAGTCCTATCAAATTTGTTTTATGACACAAATATGTTTTTTGATATTTAAACCAGAGAGAACAAAAACAGATAAAGAAATATATGCATTTCCCTAGTGAATATTGATGCAAAAATGTTACATACTACCAAAAAATATTTTATAGAGATAATACATTATGTTAAGGTGGGATTTATACCAGGAATGCAGGACTGGTTCAATATTAGAAAAATTATCAGCAACATTCACCATATCCGTAATAAAAATCCTATGATTATGTTAATAGATGCAGAAAGGCTTGGACAAGACAGAATTCTCATTCCTATTAAAATCACTATAAGACATAGGAATAAATGGAACTTTTCTTAAAATGACAAGTAGCATCTTTCTGAAACCTTCAGCAAGTATTATCTGTAATAGGGATAAAGTTGAAAATCTTCTCAGTAGATCTATTATAAACACTATCATACAGTATTGCACTTAAAAGACTAGCTATCACAATAAATCAAGAAGAAGAAATTTAAGAAATAAAAATAGACCATATAAAAGCAAAGCTATCACTCTTTGCAGATGACATGCTGGTATATTTAGAGAATCCTTGAGACGTAACTAAAAAACTAGTTGAAAAAATTAACATTAGAAAAATTGTAGTATATAACAATAAACTCCATAAATCATCAGCATTTCTACATACTACCAACAGAACCCAGTAGCAAGAGATAGAAAGAGTTAATCAATTTAAAATAATGAGAGACAATAAAAAATACTCGAGAGTCTGTTTGCCGAGACAAACCCAAGGAGTATGTGAACACCATTACAAAACACTTTTCACACAAATAAAGACTGGTCCAAATAATTGGAGAAATATTAATCAGTAATGAGAAGACTGAGCCAATATAACAAAAATGATTATTATACCTAAATTAATTTACATATTTAATACCATACCACTTACCTAACAAAGAATTATTTTATAGAGCTAGAAAAAAAACAAAAACAAAATTCATTCAAGAGAACCAAATGTCAAGAATGTCAAGGGAATCAAAAAAAAATGTGAAGAAAGAACTCTAGCAGTCCCAGATTTCAAACTATATAACACAATGATATTCATTAAAAAAAAAATAAAATCTGGTACTGGCTAAGAAATGGAGAGGGTAGATTATTGGAATAGATTAGGTACACAATGCATGGTAGTAAAAGACCATAATAATCTAGTGTTTGATAAACACAAATATCCAAGTTTTGGGGCCAAGAACTCACCATCTGACAAAAAATGCTTGGAGAACTGAAAAATATTTTGTCAGAAACTAGGCATAGACCTACATCTCACACCATAAACCTAGACAAAGTTAGGGAGATTGAATCAAGAGTGTGGAGAAAGGCAGAAACATTCCCGAATTCTTCCAAATTCATTTTCTAACAATTTTAAAATATGTCTCAAAATCAATTCTAGAGTGACAGAACCAACGAAAGGATAGGGTTAAACATTTTTCTAGCCCCTGGGAACTTAGAAGGTCCACAGGAAAGGTCTCTCTCACTGAGGTGAAAATGAAATTCAGTCCAGTCCAGGTAGTACCCAAGCAGCCTGCACAAGTTTGGGGAGTGCCAGGATCATTGGAAGCAACTTGCAAGATTTAAGGCTACAGATGGTGAAGGGACAAGACAACTAGTAACAAGCATATTACAGGGGACGCTTTTCTGGTACTGAGAGCAGGACTCTGTTGCATTGACCGTAAAGAGCCATAGGCCCAGATCACACTTCCAGGGCAAGGAAGAATACTGACATTGTGCTTATAACCTCAGGAAAACAAAGGCCCTGGTCATAGTTCCAGTGTGGAAAAGGGTGCTTATGGTTGCTCACAGATGAGAACACAGACTATGAAATCAGCGACCACACCTCTACTTAGAGCATACCACCTTGGCAGAGCTGAAAATTTATAAGTTCTGAAAACTAGCTTTGAATTAGATGATATACTATTTTCCTATATGAAATGACAAGCAGAATCACTGCAGAAAAACCTGGAAAAACTTATATGAACTAATGCAAAGTGAATTGAGCAAAACCAGTAGAATATTGTACATAGTAACAGCAAGATTGCATGCTGATCAACTGTGAAAAATTTAGCTACTTTGATGAAGACACTGATCTAGGACTTCCAAAGGAGTCATGATGAAAAATACTATCCACCTGCAAAGAAAGAACTGATAAACTCTCAATGCAAAATGTAGTATACACTTTTTTTATTTTATTTTTTTCATGTTTTCTTTCCCAGCATGACTAATTTGAAAATAGGTTATGTATGACTGTATATGTATAACTGATGTTGACTGTCTTAGGCAGGAGGGGAGAGAAGAGATAGAGGAAGAAAATTTGGAACTCAAAAGTTAAAAAAAAGTTTAAATTGTTTTTACATGTAATTGAAAAAATAAAATACTAAAAACATGGTCAAAATACATATATGATTTAGATATGATATCATAAGTAAATTGGAGAAGCATGGAAATTGGATCTATGACTCTATGAATGAAGAAAAATTTGTGACCCAACAAGAGATTGAGTGGGTCACAGGAAGCAGAATGGATAATTTGATTACAATAAATTAAAAAGCTTTTGCAAAATGAAACTATTGTAGCCAATATTAAAAGAAAAACAGGAAAGTGGGGAAATACATAAAATTTCTCTGATAATGGCATCACTTTTCAAATATATAGAGAACTGAGCCAAATTTATGAAAATAAGAGCCATCCTCCAACTGATAAATGGTCAAAGTATATGAACAGTCAGTTTTCAGAAGAAATCAAAATTAATTATAGTTACAGGGGAAAAAAAAGCTAAATCCTCAATGATTAGGGGAAAATGTGTATTAAGACAACTGTAAGATACCACCTCACATATCTCAGATTCTCTAAAATTAAAAAAAAAATGAGAATGAGAAATGTTGGTGGGAGGTGGAAGAATTGGGACGTTAATGTTCTGTTGGTAGAGTTGTGAACTTGTTCAACTATTCTGGAAAACAATTTGGAAGTATACTGAAAAGGGCTACAAAACATCGTGTGTATCCTTTAACCCAGCATTACTATTACTACATCTGTATCCCAAAGAGATCAAAGAAAAGAAAAGGACATATATATACAAAATATTCTGAGTGATTCTTTATGTTGTGGAAAGAATTGGAAACTGAAGGGAAGCTCATCAACTGGGGGATAGCTGTTCTGTACAAATTGTGGCATCTGATTGTGATGAAATACTACAGTACTATAAAAATGATGAGCAAAATTCCTGCAGGAAAACTGGGGAAGACATATAAACTCATGCAAAATGAAGTGAGTAGAACTAGGAAGACATTGTACCCAGAAACAGTAAGATTGTATGGTGATCATCTGTGAAAGACACAGTTATTTTGATAAAGACATTGATCTAAGTCAATTTTGAAGGACTCATGATGAAAAATGCTGTCCAACTCCAGAAAGAGGACTGATAAACTCTGAATGCAGATTGATACATATTATCTTTTGCTTTTTAATGTGTTTTTTGGGGTTGTGTTTTCTTTTGCAACCTGATTAATATGGAAATACATTTTGCATGACGGTATGTGTATTACTAATATCAACCTTCTTGTTTTCTCAAGAAGAAGGAGTGAAAGAAAGGAGAAAATTTGAAATTCAAAATTTAAAAAAAGAATCTTAAAATAATTTTCATATTTAATTGGAAAAATAAAATATTTTATATAAAAAGTCTAATGATGCAATATATTGACTTGGTAGATAATTAATAGAGCTCTTAATTATTAGTTCTTGGGAACATTGTAGTAGATAGTTGCTTCAAATAAAGTTTGGACTGAGTAACCTTTAATATCCCCTTTCTAACTGTTAGATTATTCTTTTCAGTCAAGTTTCAGCATTTGTGAAAATCACTACCAATTCAATTGCACAACCATAGACAATTCAGCAGAATCAGAGAAGTAAAAAAATTGGGACAACGGCATGATTTGTTGCTTGTTGGACTGTATTAAAAACATGTAAAAGTAAGAACAACAATCTTGCCAAGCTAGGAGAAGAGCAGTTACTCTACAAACATTTTAGAGAAGGTCCCTCTTATGTTCTGAGAAAAATGATTATCAGAGACAGTTTCCTTCATGAATGCAATTCTAGGCTTTAATACAACTTGATTCCATTACACAGTTAGGTAGGGGAAAGAATGCAACAATAAGAAATTGTGATTGTTAAAGTTTTAGGTAGTTTTTCTTATTTAGATGCTAAGTACTCCTTACGATTACCAGTGGGGGACAAGCTATTTTAAGAGATATTGAAATCTCTATTCTCTTAACTTTGCATCACATTTATTTCTGTTATTTGCTGGTGTGTGTATGTGTGTGTGTGTGTGTGTGTGTGTGTGTGTGTTTAATGGTTTCAATGGAAGGTACATTGGGCTTGAAATCAAAAAGATATTCCCTTAAGACATTGCTTTATGACCTTGAACAAATGACAAACTCTATGAATTTCAGTTTACTCAAATGCAAACTGGGGATTGAGAAGAAAACTTGAAGAGCCCTTAAAGATTGTCTGGTTAACCACCCTCATTTCACATGAAACTTAGTTGTAGGAAGGTAAAATCTATTAGGAAGCTTGATTTTTTTACTCGGGTTCAGGAAAAACTGAATTTGAATTTCACCTCAAACACTAACTACTTGTATAGCCTTTTACAAATTGCTTAGCCTCTCTCTCTTTTTTTGCCTTTAAAAATTGGGATAATAATCTCTCCAAGAATAGTGAAAATCAAATGTAACTATATGTAAAATACATTACAAACTGTAAGGTACCATCTAAATATTATAGATCACTTGCAGTAATAATAATTATCATTAATAGTAGTAGTATTTTTGAAAATCAAAGAAAATAGGATATCCTTTTAGAGTGAATTCCCTATCACTGGACATGTTTAAGAAGAGATTATCTAACTACTCATTGTGCATGTCTAAATAGAAGAAATTCATTCATCAGTAAGCAGGTTGAATGAAATGATCTCTGAGATCACTCATAGCTCAGATATTACATTGTTCTACAATCCAGGAAAGATAGGAGATGTATACAAAATTTTTATAAACAAATTAAAATGCAAGGGCCTAGAAAACATATGGAATAATTTGCTGAGAGTTCAGAGAATAGAAAATTACTTATATCTTGTAGTATCTTAAAACTCTTCTGCTTTATAATCACACAGATTGCCATTTACTCATGGAATATGCCCCATATCCACCTAACTTTTCTTTTTATATCTGACTCCTAAAGTTCTTAAATCCTTAATCGTCTCAGGTCATGTATGACCTTGTATAGTAATGCTTAGTATCATCTCCTACAATTATCTTATTATTATCTCCCTCCTTCTAGGTCAAGTAGAATAGAGAACTAGCTATTTTCTTTGATCATCATGACCTCTCAAACCCCTGCAAAGCATATATTCTACATTATAAATAAAAGACTTCATCTATCTATATTTTTCTAGGATGCTCAGATATCAAAGAAAGGTAAAACAAATAAACCCATGAATTTATATTCACTGTCCCTGACCTCACTCAGCATCCACTTTTTTTTCTTCCTTCCCTATCAGGACTGCATTAGTAGGCAGAAGGATTCATCACACCAGCTTAAAATGAAATCCAAAACCCATATCTCATTTCTACTTTCTCTTTCAAGTGTCATGGAGATTCTGGTCCAGGTTGCAGATGTCTGCTTGGCCATAACAAACAATTAATGGGGACAGTTAGTGACAAAGCAATGAAGTCAGTAGCACAAGCACTTCATAGCTCTGTATTGCTAGTGTCAAGGCAGACAACATAATGCCAGCAAATGACAACTCTCTGAACAGGACAAAAACCAAAATAGGACACTTTTTTGTTGATATATCCCAAGGAAACCATGATCAAAGGGGAGAAAGTCAGAAAATCTGAACAACAGAGAAAAAGATTGCAATTACCAGAAGTTTTTGGAAGAATAAAACTCAAAGATACTGAACATATGCAGATAAATCAACACAGAAAATATTAAAAATTGAAGGCAATACAACCTCCAGATTCAGACAATAGAGTTCAGGCATCTCTGTATAATTAATTAAAACAAAGTAAATTGATCCAGTATTGATGTGACAGAGGAACTTATGCAATGAAAGGAGAAAATAAAACCATACCATATTGTTGAAAAATGCTTCAAAGAAGAAATGAAAATTATGAAAGCAGAATTTGTGTCTTGCACAGTAAAAAACAAAAAAACAAAACCTAATGGACAGAATTTAAAAAAATGGATTTGGTCATGGAAAGCCTCAGTAAAACAAACAAAAGAAAAATAGATTAGAATGGTATTAGAGAAAATTAGAGAACAATTCACAAGAACAAAAATTTTAAAAAATAAATAACTAAAATAAAATAAGCTCATCATATAGTCAACACATATTGATCTCAAAGAAAGGTTGCATAGAGACAATTTAAGATTCATAGGTCTGCCAGAAGGACACAGCACAACTTAAGACACACACACACACACACACACACACACACACACACACACACACACACACACTCCGGGAAATAATAGAAGAGAACCACCCAGAAGTTCTGAACATAACAAATGAAATGCCAATTGAAAGGATTCACAAACTGTTTCCAGCAAACAGACAAAAACCAACAAGAAAGAAACCTGCAAGTGGTTAAATTGAACAATTTGCCTTAGAAATAATAATTTCTGGAAACAGTCAGTAGACATGCTCCCAATTATAAATGAAAGGAAATGTTAATAATGAAAGACTATTCTGCATCTACTGGAAAATATAGAAGGGAATGGAATAATGTATTCTCAAGAGTCATGGAGATCAGAATGCATCCATGGGGAACTGGCCCTGCAAATCTGAACTTAACCATAGATGAGAAAAGAGGGACATTAATAAAGAAACTTTGAAGTATTGTTAGAAAGAAAACCAGAATTAAAAAGATTATTTGTTTCATAAACACCCCAAACCACAGATGTTCAGGAGCAATGAATAAATGCAGCAATTAAGGTTAGAAAAAACATCAAAGTAACAGCAGATAGAACAATAATAAATTTTTTTTTTCTAAATGTACACAGAGAGACAGAGATGAAGGCAGAATTGTGTTGCAAGTAACAGTGAAGAGACAGACTTGGGTTATCATGGACAGTATCTGACCTCACATTCTGCACCTCCATCCCCCACCCCCCGGTATTTCTCTATAAAATGGGATTATATATAAAGTCAAAGAGGAAGAGAACCCGGGATAGAAGGGACTCTGTGACATGCACAGGGTAAATTGTGAGGGCAAAGTTAACTTTGAGGTAATAGAAAAAAAAATCCCACTAAATTATGGGTGAGAAGGAGGGAAGGGGAGATTGAAGAAAGAGAAAAAGGAAGGAGTCCTTGATTAGGTAGTGGGAAGGAATTCCTCTGATGAATGCTCTTGGGGGCAAAGAGATGTTCTGGGTAGGGGATGGGAATTTTGTGTTATATTTATCAAATACTGAATGACTTGTTTTGTTGTAAATTTGACTCAGTTCTCTATATATTTAAGAAATAAGGCTTTTATCAGAAATACTAGAAGCAAAAATTATTTCCCAGCTTCCTGTTTTCCATCAACTCTTGGTTGTTTTGGTTTTATTCATGTAAAACCTTTTAAATTTAATGTAATCAAAATTATCCATTTTGGATTTCATAATGTTCTCTATTTTTTGTTTGGTTATAAATTCTTCCCTTGTCCATAGATCTGACATATAAACTATTCCTTGCTCTCCTAATTATTTTATGGTTTCAACCTTTGCTTATGGTATCTATCAAACATCTATTTATGTCTAAATCATCTGCCCATTTTGACCTTATGTTGGTATGTGGTGTGAGATGTTGTTCTATGCCTAGTTTCTCTCATTATTTTCTAGTTATTCCAGAAGGTTTTTTCATATACTGTGTTCTTAGCCCAGAAATCTTATTCCTAGAATCTTAAGGTTAATCAAATGGTTCATTACTATAGCCATCTATGATTGTGTCTTATGTACGTAATAACTTGATTCATTATGCTATTTCTTAGCCAGATAGTTTTGATGATTGCTGGTTTAGTTAGCTGATACAGTTTTAGATCTGGTATGGCTAGGCCTCCTTCCTTTGCCATTTTTAAAATTAATTTCCTTGATATTCTTGACCTTTTGTTCTTTCAGATGAATTTTGTTATTTTTTTTTTATCTCTACAAAATAATTTTATTTCAATTATGGCACTGAATGAGTAAATTAATTCATGTAGAATTGTCATTTTTATTATATTATCTTGACCTACCCATGAGCAATTGATATTCCCCTCTCCCTATCAGTTATTTAGGTCTGACTTTATTCATGTGAAAAGTGTTTTGTAATTGTGTTTATATAGGTTCTGGGTTTGTCTTAACAAGTAGATCATCTGCAAAGAGAAATAGTTTTGTGTCCTCATTACCTCTCTTTTTTTTTTTCCTCTTCTTTTATTGCTAAAGCTAAAATTTCTAATTCAATGTTAATGATAGTGGTAGCATTGGGCATGCTTGTTTCACCCCTAATCTTACTGGGAAGGCTTCTAACTTGTTTCCATTACAGATCATGCTTGCTGATAGTTTTAGAGAGATTTTGCCTGTCATTTTAAGGAATACTAGATTTATTGCTATATTCTTTAGTATTTTTTTTCAACAGGAATGGGTGTTGTATTTTGGCAAAAGCTTTTTTTCTCTCTATATTGAGATAATTGTATGATTTTTGTTAAGTTTGTTATTGATATGGTCAATGTTGCTGATAGTTTTCCCAATATTGAACCAGTCCTGTAAGCCTGGTATAAACCCCACCTGTTCATAATGCACTATCTTCATGATAAATTTCAATAATCTCTTTGATAATGCTTTATTTAAATTTTTTGCAAAAGTATTCCCTGGAGAAATAGGTCTATAATATTCTTTCTCTGTTTTGGGTCTTCCTGCTTTAGGTATCAACACCATATTTTGTCATAAAAAGAATTTGGTAGGAGTCCTTTACTCATTTTTTCCAATAATATATGATTGGAATTAATTATTCTTCAAATATTTGGTAGAATGCACATATAAATCCATCTGGCCCTGAAGACTTTTCTTAGAAAGTGCACTGATGCTTGTTCAATATATTTTTTTCTAAAATGGGGTATTTATTTTATTTCCTCTTCTGCTAATTTGAGCAATTTATATTTTTTGTAAATATTCATCCATTTCACTTAGATTGTCATATTCATTGGCAAATAGACAAAATAGCTACTAATTATAGTTTTATTTTCTTCTTTATTTGTGCCAAATTCACTTTTTCATTTTCACTACTGGTAATTTGATTCTATTTTTCTATTTTTTTAAATCAAATTAATGAATGATTTATCTATTTTATTGTTTGTAGTGCCAACATAATATTCACAACACCTATGGTGGTCATGAATAACCTGGTGCAGTTCTGATTCACAAAATACAGCAGCATTTCAAGAAAGAGGCAACAACCTCAAGAATGAACAGAAATAGAGGATAGAGAATAGGGAATACTTAGAAGTCCAATAGAGTTGGAATATATAGGCATGAATGAAAATTATGTGAAATAAATTTAGAAAAGATGATAAAAAACTTTAAATGATTAGGCAGAAAAAAATGTGTGTTTAATTCTATCAATAATAAACAACGTGAAGGAAAGTGACATTAGATTTTTTTTTGAGAATAAGCTATTTACCGAAGTAAAAACACAAAGATAATATTACCATATATAGTCAATACTATAGTCATAATCAAACAACACCATAACCTAAGAAAAGTAAGATTATATGTAAACCAAAGAGGAATGAATGAATGTAGAGAGGAGTAGTGACATAAATAGGCTAGAGCATAATCCAAAATCAAACCATCCAGACGATATATGAAGAGATAATAAGGTGGGCTACTTCTTTATTGATGGTGAGGAATAATAAATGGAAATTCTATGTAATATCATGGAACTTGTTTGGTATTAAAGCACTCCCAGTCTGCAACATGTTTGCTAGATTCTATGTGAAAGATTTATGCTAAGATACTATTAAAAGAGAAACCCATGTTAACGAAATCGTGGATTGTGTATTGGAATATGTAACCAAAGTTAGAATGAGTGAATCAGGCTATAAGTGCTGTAAGGAAGCCAGTATAAGCAAAGGGGGTCAATGTGGATTAGAATACTTGGGAAAGTAGAACTTAAGCTAGCCTCTGGACAATTTAGAGGAAGGGAAGTTTTTCTAGATGGGGAGAATATGATGAAAGTCATGGAGCCCAGAATTAGTATGATGAATATGAATATAAAAAGGAAACATGAGTGAGAAGAGGGCTCATATTAATATTCATAACCTGGATGAAGGCATAGATATTATGGTTTATCATATTTGCAGATAACATCCACCAAGAAAGTATAGCTGTAGATAAAGTAACAAATGTAGAAAGAGGGTCAGATAATGGAAATATTTAATTAAATCTCCTTGTGTAGATGCATATTTTTAAAACTTTTCTTAATTTACTAATTTTGTTAGAAATCTTGGTTTTCAATCCTAGATTTTCCATTTATTACTTCCTGCAAATCACTTCTGAACTCTGGCTTTTAATTTCTTCATGCATAAACAGATGATCTCTAAGGTCCCTTTGAATACTAAAATGAAGGCACAAACCTAGAATTATATGAAAATCTGAAGACTGGGTGCAATTACCAATCATGTCTTCATGATGATGAAATATTTTTAAAATTATATATTTCAGCCTCTGAATTGATTCATTCAATCCATCAAGATTCATTCAGCAAAGTATTTTTCAACACTTTCAATTTGCCCCTGTGCTTCAAGGAGGACCTTGAGATAGGGCTCATGCCCTCCATGAACTTATATTATTGTAGGGGCAATGGATTATAGGCCAGGGGGTTTGAGCAGGAAGGAAACCTAGAGGGTATCTAGTCCAACTCCTTCATTTCATGAGGAAACGTTGGAACAGAGAAGGGTTAAATGACTTGTCTAGGGTCACATTGCTTTCATGTGTCAATGTGGAGTTTGAACCCAGGTCTTCCTGATTCCAAGTCCAGACTTCTATGTACTTTGCCATGCTGCCTTTCTCTCTTTGCATGCATATGGGATGATCTGTTATAAGGTAAACATCTGACAAACACTGTAAGAATGGTATTAATAACATGCTAGGGGAGAATGTTCTTTTCATTTGTACCTTATGTTATTCTATTTGAATGGGTAAATGTAGCGCCTAGCTGGACAGTGGGAATAGAAATTACCAATATTGAAATGTCAAGTAGTATAACAAGCATCCATTATTTCAGGAAAACTGCATATATGCAGAGTGTGAATGATGCATTATGAGCCACTGAAGAGCCCTTTGTTATTGACTGTGCAATGCCAACTTCTTGTCATCTGGCTTCTGACAAGAGAATATGGTTTTCCAAAGTGGAATCGTTTTCCTAGGTAAATGTATCGTGTGCCCTATTCCACTTCAATGCAACTGACATATTTGGTATTGGATGTCATCCATGTGAAGATTTATCATTTAATTATAACTTAGAACATTGACTAAATCCCAGCTGCTTGGGGAAATTGCTTAACTGAAATACAGGATTCTCAGTAAAACACTGGGAGCTTATTTCTGATCCTTAGCCTAGAGGTTTCCTTTCCCTGAAAGTAAAAGACTTGGAGTTTCATAGGATGAAGGCACTAATTATGAAGTGTGTTATATTCCAAATTAAAAGAATGAAAGCATTATCAAGACACCTAGCTTAGCCCAGGTTCTACCTAGTATTCCAATAAGGTCAGAAATTCCGAATCATCTTCTTAACATGGCTTTGGCTAATTTTACTTCTGATCCACAAAATCCTGGGAAGGAGATCTCTTATTTCATTAGTGATATCTCTACTAATTAATGATTCTGTTTATATGAAATAGAAACCTAAACAGTGATGCACTACGGCATTTCACATCTATACATCCTAGACTTCACTGACATTAAAGCATTATCCCTTATGACATGTTCCATTAAAATGAATTCAATTAAATCTCAGATCCACGGATGGTTTCATACATCCAATTTAGTAACAAATTTCAATTGATTGCAAATAATGTAATGTGGTATAGTGGGGAAGGTATTGAATTTAGAGTAGGAAGACAAGAATTTTAATCCCAAATTCAACATAGAGCTGTATAAAACCTGGAGAAAGTGGTGGGCTTTCTTCTCTATACCTATTTTCATATATGTTTCTGTGTACAGCCACATTTTGACATGTATATTCATACAAATTATGTATAAATATGTATGTATGTGAGCCTTGCACAACCCAAAGGACACTAATCTCCTGAAAAGGTCTTAGGGTCTCAGTTAAGGGAGACTGAGGTCTATCCTAAAGGATAGGGAATCAGACTCTTCTTGTACTCTGACTCATTTTTTCTCAGTCTTAGGGAGAATGTGTTAAGTAAAACTTTCTTATGTGTCACAAATGAGATCTCTTGAAGTTAGTCAATGTGCAAATTAGAGGTGTATGATAGCTATTAATTTTGCCTACCACAAAAGAAATACTGAAAACAAAAAAAAGACTAATATAAGTATATAGGACATGCTCAAAACATGTAATAGAATGCATTACTCTTATTTTATCCTTTCTAGAAGTTGTTATATAAAATGGGAATTGGTTCATGGAACTGTTGAATGGATATTTAACTTTCATTTTAGAAGAGATGACAGTAGATAGTGTTGGATTTTGAATCAGGAAGACTGGAGTTCAAATCCTATGTGAAACAATAGTTATATTTTTATTTTATTTTATTTTTTGAGCTATTCCTTTTATTTGTCTTTTATTAATTAATTTTTAGTTTTCAACATTCACGTTCACAAAATTTTGAGTTCCAGATTTTCTCCCAGTGTCTCCCCTCCCCCACCCCAAGGCAGCATGCATTCTGATTATTCCTTCCCCTAATCTGCCCTCCTTTCTATCACTGCCATCCCCTTCTCATATCCCCTTCCCCTTCTATTTTCTTGTAGGCCAATATAAATTTCTATACCCCATTGCTTATATATCTTATTTCCCAGTTATATGTAAAAACAATTTTTAACATTCATTTTAAAATTTTGAGTTTCACATTTTCTCCCTTCCTCCCTCCCCACCCACCTTCATTGAGAATATAAGCAATTTGATATAGGTTATACATGTGTAGTCATGCAAAACAATTCTGTAATAGTAATATTCTACAAGACTAACTATATTTCCCTCCATCTTACCTTGCTGCCCATTTATTCTATTTTCTCCTTTGGTCCTATCTCTCCTCAAAAGTATTTGTTTTTTATTACTCCCTCCTCCAGTCTGCCCTCCCTTCTATCATCCCTTCCTCTTTTATCCCCTTTCCTTCCTACTTTCCTATAGGATAAGATATATTTCCATACCCAATTGAGTTTATATTATTCCCTCCTTAAGCCTAATCTTATGTTAGTAAGGTTCATTCACTCCCTTTCACCTCCCCCTTCTTCTTTCTTTTGTAAAAGCTTTTTCTTGCCTCTTTTGTGTGAGATAATTTCCCCCATTCTACCTCTCCTTTTCTCCTTCTCCCAGTACATTCCTCACTCACTCTTTCCCCCTTTAATTTTGTTTTTAGATATCATCCTTCCATACTCAATTCACCCTGTCCCCCCTTCTCTCTCTCTCTCTCTCTCTCTCTCCCTCTCTTTATATATATATATATATATATATATATATATATATATATATATATATATATATATATATATATATATATATATATATATGTAGATAGATAGATAGATAGATAGATACAGATATATAGATACATACACACACACACATACACAAACACATACATATTCCCTCCAACTACCTTAATACTGAGAAAGGTCTTGTGAGTCACCACTGTCATCTTTCCATTTAGGAATGCAAGCAGTTCAACTGTAATAAGTGCCTTATTATTTTTCTTTCTTGTTTACTTTTTCAAGCTTCTCTTGATTCTTGTATCTAAAATTCACATTTTCTCTTCAGGTCTGGTCTTTTCTTCAAGAATGTTGGAAATTCCTCTATTTCATTGAATATTCTTTTTTTCCTGGAAGTATTATACTCATTTTTTTCTGGGTAGGTGATTGCTGGTTTTAATTCTAGCTCCTTTGACCCCCAGAATATCACATTCCAAGATGTCTGATCCCTTAAAGTAGATGCTGATAAATCTTGTGTTATCCTAATTGTGTTTACATAACACTTGAAGTGTTTGTTTCTGGCTGCTTGCAATATTTTTTCTTGATCTGGGAACTCTGCAATTTGCCTACACTATTCCTAGGAATGTTCCTTTTAGGATCCTTTACAGGAGGTGATCAGTGAATTCCCTCAATTTCTATTTTACCCTCTAATTCTAGAACATCAGGGTAGTTTTCCTTGATAAGTAATTATTGATTGACTGATGGATGTAGAAAGTAGAGGACTAGAGTGACTGGAGGTCATAGCATAAACTTATAATAGGTATAGAGGAAAATAAGATACAGAAAGATAAGGAAAAATAGAATGAAATTATCAGAGAGGGATGTTAGAATGCTTTTCTGAAATGTGTCTGTCTGTGCACATATATAAAAAAAAATCAAATGAAGATGATTCTGAGATCAAGAATATGAATGAATAAAATGAATGAAGAATCATTTATTAATATTTTGCTGCCTGTCAGTTATTCAACCAAACAATGAAAATACAAATTTGAAAGCAAGACAATTTTTGCCATTCTAATAGGAATAGAAACATATAGTAGAGTGCTGCTGTAGGGTAAAAGATAAAGTCCAGTGGAGTCTGTATTAACTCATATGTCAGGTGGCAAGGCTTGTAAGTCTAGACATTACCCCAATGAGGTAGATGGCAAGGACTAAATTTTCAGAAAGTCAAAATTATTATTTTGCCTTCATGGCACCCAAAGAAGTCACAGGTTGACATTATTCCATTTGAACCTATAACTGATCAAAATTGATATAAACATGTTCGCATGCAGATAAGGTAGAACAAAGGTGGTCATGAGAATTAAGAAGATAGATAAACTGGAAATCTTAGCATGAATATTGAAGTGGTGAAGCATGAAATCAGGGATTGAGATGAAAAGGAAACCTATTTAGCCACTTTGAGAAAGGTCAGGGAAACTTGAAACTCAGAAAATACCACAGCAAGGGTGATATAGAATAGAGTGACACAGATAAATGTAATGAAACGAAAAAGGTGAATAAAAGCTGAGTTTGATAGATGTTTGCAAAATATTTAGCAGTGGTGGTGAGGAACAAGGGAAATACTCCTCTTCCTGCTGTATTTCATTGGAATGTGAGAGAAGGGGTAAGAGTTTTTAGAATGATAAAAAAAAAAAAGAAATTCATTTTTTTGTGGAGAGTGTAGTTGCAAGAAATAGAGTTATAAATCTAAACCATTATGGAGAGTAGGAAAAACTGTGCAATGACTTGCTCTGAGATTGTGATGTTTGTATTTATCTCTGAGTCAAGTGACTGCTATTTGTATTCTAAGGGTAAATTATTTTCTTCCCACAGAAGAATGTGAAGAGGCTCAAATAATGTCTCTCCAAATTCCAGGTTATTAGGGAGAATTAAGAGTTCCTGAAAGAAAAAGAAATAAAGATTCAATGGGAAAGAAAAGGATCTGATGTTGAGAATGAGAGATGAGACTTGTCAGGATGATGGTGAAAGGAAGAGTTTTACAAAGATGAAATGTAAGGAAAAGACAGCTGTACTAGAGAGCTAGAAAAATTGGGATTCTTCCTGAAGAGGCAAGAGTTAGACTCTCTGACGATGAAATTGCTTGTTCTTCCAAGCATGATATAATAGAATCAAATGAGCTATCAGGTGAGAGATAATTGAGTTAGGGGCAGAGGTTAAGTGAATAATAGTAGGAGTTACTTATCCAATTATTACTATTTATCAAACTGATAACAATAAAAAAAGTTGTCTGGTGTTTTTTTTAATACTGTGGGGGGGAGGGGAGGACACACATCCAAGACATAAAAGAGACCATCCCAAGACTTTGAAAAGTCTTTTCTGATAAAAAATATTGTGACAAATGCCCATTTCTGGTGCTTCACAGAAGCACAAAGGACACTTATGAGAGGAATCTAAAAGAGATTGATAGTAATTATGAATTCTGAGGCAAGAAAAATCATAGGGGCATAGGTGTGTGTGTGTGTGTGTGTGTGTTCACCATTGACAATTGGAGACTAGATGCAGAAAAGAAAAAAATAATTTGCAAGTGAACAGCTGGCTAAGAAGGTGGTGCCTAAGAATGGAGTTGACAGATTCCTGGCAATAGATTTAATAAACCTAATAAAGACCAGTAAGACTGCATTCATCAGGTGTCTTGCGAATCTAATCAAAAGTGCTTAAATTAAAACAGAGAGTATAATACTTTTGTATATCCCACAGTTTATATAGTGTTTATATATACATTATATATGCATGTATGTGTATATACATATATAGTATATAGCATGTATTATATGTGTGTATATGTATATGTATGTATCACAAAAAAAGAAGAAAAAAGAATAGCAGTGAGACACCCAGGCAGCCATGAGGCACAAGTGAAAGAAAAAAATAAGTAGCAAAAAACACATGACCTTACATGTTTAAACATGAATGTCCAAATTTAAGTCTATAAATGAGAAAATAGTACTAGTATTCTTTAAGCAAAATTTCAATTTGATTTTATTTGTAGAATAATAATCAATTAGGTTATTTTGACTATGATTTTGGATCACTATACATTATAAAGACATGAGGATAGCCTTGTATATTAAGAAGATATATTTGTGTGAGAAAATAGAGGAACCACAGAGAAGTAAAAATGGTGAAGAGTATTTAAGTTAAGGTCAAGTCAGGGAGAAAGATAAATGATTTTGTCAACCTGGAAAGAAAGTGGAAAATGATAAATCATTTGGAAAACAAATCACAAACCTACCTTAGTGGAATGATAAATTAATAATATGGTCTTGAATTATCCCAACATTTGCTGGAAATTTCTACCAAAAGTAGAATAGCTATTAATATGTTTAACCTTAGTGATGATTTTATCCTTCGAAAGGTATTGGAACAAACAAAGGAGAATTGTATTCAGGATTTGATTTTCACTAACAAAAAGTAACCAATGGGAAGAGTAGAAATTATGAGACTATTGAGGGAAAATCAGCTTCATAAGTACAAAATGGGATAGGCGTGGATAGACAGCTATTGTCTAGAAAAAGATTGAGTTTTAGTGGATAGAAAGCACAATATGACACAGCACTATGATGATAGACAAAAAAGGTAATTGGATTTCAGATTGAATTAATTCTGGCCTAGTTATAAAAATAGGGAGTTGACAGTACCAATGTACCATCATATTTCATCTGGAATATAGTGGTTAATGTATTGGCAAACTGTAGAGTATCCTGAGGACAGTGAAGAAAAATGGGAAAAGCCTTGAATGACAGGTGTCTTGAAATCCTGTCCCAAAAGTCCTAATGCAATTTTAAGTCTAAGAACACTAAGACTTTGGGGATACCAGGAGTTCCCCCGCTTAACAGTATTTTATTTTTTTCCAATTTCATAAAAAGATAGTTTTCAACATTCACTTTTATAAGATTTTGAGCTCCAATTTTTTCTCCCTTCTTCCCTCCCATTCCTCCTCCCTAAGACAGAAAGTAATCTAAGCTATACATGTACAACCATATTAAACATGTTTCTGCATTAGTTATGTTGTGAAAGAGGAATCAGAACAAAAGGGAAAAACCACCACAACAAAAATAAACAACAAAAAAGAGAAAATAGTATGTTTTGATCTGCATTCAGACTCCATAGTTCTTTCTCTGGATGTGGATAGCATTTTCCATCATGAGTCTTTTGCAATTGTCTTCAGAAGAGCTAAATCTATCAAAGTTGATCATCACACAATGTTGCTATTACTGTGTACAGTGTTCTCATAGTTCTGCTCACTTCACTCAGCATCTAATCATATAAGTCTTTTCAGGTTTTTTTTTTTTTCCTGAAACCTGCCTGTTCATCATTTCTTATAGCACAACAGTATTCCATTACATTCAGATACTGCAACTTGTTCAGTCATTCCTCAGTTTATGGACATCTCCTCAATTTCCAATTCTTAGCCTCCACAAAAAGAGCTACTACCAATATTTTTGGTACATGTGGGTCCATTTCTAGTTTTTATAACCTCTTTGGGATACAGACCTAGTAGTAGTATTGCTGGTTTAAAGAGTATGAAGAATTTTATACACCTTTGGGGATAGTTCCAAATCGCTCTCCAGAATGGTTGGATCAATTCAAAACCCTACCAACAATGCATCAGTACCTTGTGTCTTAAGCACTGTCAAGTGAAGGAGAGATTAAACTTGTTCTGTTTGTCCCCAGAGGGAAGAACCAGCATTACTGGGCCAAAGTTTCAAAGAGGCAAATTTAGGCCTCGTGTCCAGGAGAACAACGAAAGGGGAAACAAAACTAAAACCAACTCCAAATCTCCCATAACATTCCTAAGAATTAGAGTAGTTCCAAAGTTAAATGATCTGCCTTTAGAGGTGGTGTATTTCCCTTCCTTAAAAGTCTTCAAACAAAATTTGGACAATTAATTGGTAGTTATATTGCAATGGGGAAAATTTTCTTTATGTATAGATTAGAATCAATGTCTGTAGAGATCCCTTATGATTTTCAGATCCTAAATATGAAGGTATTTTTTAACAGTAGATGTGGTGTCCTAAAGGATACAATGAAAGAGGCCAAACCAGAATCAAGATTCAGAAGGGGTTGAACTGAGATGAGTTGGGAGTAACAATATCAAGAAATGATAGTAGGGGATAGGAGTGAAGTTTTTGCCTAAGTAGCTGGTGACCACGAATCATAGCAAAGAGAAGGGAAAGGAAGGAGAACAGGTTATATTGGTCATGGGAAGAAGTGTCATGTAGCTGATGCTCATGCTCTTAAAAATTTGATGATGAAGTAGGATAGACTCAGGTTTTCCTTTAACAGAGTTAGGGAAGAGGGAAATATGTATCGCCTTCTGAGTCAGTATCAGGACATTAGTTCCTCAGGTTCCTGACTGAATTCATATTAAACTTATTTTCCTCCCAAAATGGCACAGGATGATGCATAGTAGGTAGTTGCCCTGCATAAGTTAGCAGACATTAGTGTCCCATGTGGTCCAGTGTTTGAGGACCACTCCCATATGATATCCTGTTGGGAATGAAATGGAATAAAATGGAAATACATTTGAGCTTACGATGTACCAAGCATGGTATTCAGTGTTGGAGATAGAGTTAGTTAATTGACATAATTCCTGCTTTCAAGGAGCTAGGGTTCACATTCTACTTGGAGGGAGAAAACACATAAAAGACGACTGATATTTTCTTTTTTTTCAGCTCAAAACAGATCAAAAATCTAGGGAGTATTTACGTAAAAAATTAGCATACCAGATAACAAGACTGAGGTTTTCTTAGGAAACAACAGCAAGGCAAATGTTTGATCTGCCACTAAAACCCTACTGGATTTAAGAATTGAAGTAGCATGATCTCTGGGATACTCCCAACAGAGTAAGAGATCTCTGTTCTTGACCATTGATATTGTGTTCCAGGTGGGGAGTTGGCAATTGGGCAATAAAAGTTGATTAAGGAAAGTGAGGGGTCTGGTATTTGAGTACTTCAAGACTGTGGATGTCTAGTGAGTTGCTGCTTTTCCCATATGCTTCCATTTAACAGAATGGAATAGGTTATCTGTGCATGCATGGCACTAACTTTGAGATAAAGCTACTGGGCCATTGGAGGTGACAAAGTCTTTTGATGGTAAGAATGAAGAGATTCAACCTCTACATGGTTTTAAATGGAGAAATTTTCCAAATCACTCTTCTAGCACCAAGGATATAGGAGGATGGAGCTGGTGAGGCAAGAGGGTGGGTGGTAATTGAGATGCTCACTTAGTGGGGGCTTGGTGATTATGAAAGTCTGTAGCTTTCATGCTGTGACTCAGAAGAGAGTAGCAGTAAACTCCAGCACACCAAGTACCTAAGGCTATGATATTCAATCCCAAAACAATCTTGGACTACAGTATACGTACTCTCTCAAATAAGACAAACAAACAAAAAACTTTGCTTCACTTCTGTTCCTTTCTGTCTCTGAATGGATATAACTTCCAAGCCATATAGCATAGAGTAGCAGGTAAAATATAGGCAGAATAATATAAGAGAAGTCAAATGATTCTCAGGAGAAAATAACTCCCAAAAAGTACCAGGAAAAAAAACTTGGGCACAGACAGCTATACACAAGTGTTCCAAGTATTATTAATAAATAAAGTAAAATAGAGATGTTATTTTTCTTTTGAGACTTCATCTCTGACTTTATTGGTGTGAGGAATT
The DNA here is from genome assembly GCF_028372415.1 of Notamacropus eugenii. Classification (NCBI taxonomy): domain Eukaryota; kingdom Metazoa; phylum Chordata; class Mammalia; order Diprotodontia; family Macropodidae; genus Notamacropus; species Notamacropus eugenii. Next base: position 626,886,736 of record NC_092872.1, read on the forward strand.
TTTTGAAGAAATTGACTATTAATGCAGGACAAAAATGTATATTCTTATGTTAGCAGTGCTTGGGGCACTTAGAGGTTAAGAGATTTCTCCAAAGTCCCACAAAATTCATTAAAGTTAGAATTTTAAGCCACTTTCCTTCTCCTGAGACCATCACCCTATCAACTACATCAAATACGCAAATTTGTCTTTATATCTATCTATCTATCTATCTATCTATCTATCTATCTATCTATCTATCTATCTATCTATCATCTATCTATATATCAGTGAGACTTAGTTAAAAGAAAATTTTGAACCATGAAATACCATATGTGTGAGCTATTGTTATCAGGCATACACATATATGTATGTGTGTGAACACATTTAAACAAATGAATACAAATAGTTCAAATATATAATATATTCTGAATACACAGACATATATACATAAACACACACACATATACACACATATGTATACATATATACATATACATATTTACACATTATATACATATACACATGTGTGTATATATGTATGTATATACCGTGTGTGTGTCAGCATATGTATATACATGAATTTTTATACACATGTGCTTGGCTACTAAGCCTCAAATGAGCTTAAAACTTTCTATCTAATTTAGGTCTCTAATTACACATTTACTAGATTTACATTTCTAATCCCAAATCCAAACAAACAATAATATTAAAATTGAGCCATCTTTTGTCTTTGACTGATGATTATCTACAGGGAGAAAAACTTCTCATTTCTAAACAGAATGGCACCAAGGGGCATCCAATCTATCTTATTTGTTATCCCTTCCTGGACTGTGCTTCTAAATGCATTTAGACATTTTCTGAGGAGAAAGTGTTTTAGCTGCTGAAACAGGGTCTGTGAGTGAAAGGAACATACCCAACCTCACACAGACTCCATTTATCAAATGCACTTCACCAGTGGGCCTTGCCTGACATGACACTCTAGGGCCAAATGCTTCCAGTGTGGGAGTGTTGACAGCTTATAGCCAACTCTGAAGAAAGGCTTGTGGGACTTCCTGGAGTGCAAGGCAAACTGGAACTTAATACTCCTCCCTTATGGCTGCAGGTTCTTGGGGGAAGTTTTCTACATGATCCTGGGAGATGAATGGTTCTTCAATGTCTTTCTAGGGTATAGTTCAGAAATCTTATTGGGCCCTTTCCTTCCATTTGCTTTCTTTAATTCACATGTGTTCATTCCCACCAACTCCTTTTCTCAGTGCCCCATTAAAGGTAACTCCTGGGTTACCATCAGTAGCACCTCACTCAGAGCCTACCCAAAATTTCTAATCAACTTCAGGAATGAAAAATGTAGCAGCAAGGCTACGGTCACTTGGGGAATAGTTCAGATATCACAGTTTGGGCTTTCAGATTCAATTTCTCATGCTTCCCACAGTGGTAGGAGACTCATTTACTGTACTCATGTACTGCCAATCTCTTCTGATATTCCTTGTCCTGTACCTTCTTCCAATGATAGTCAACATGCATGAGGCTTTGTTTGTAGCCCAGACCCAGAGTGCCTGAAGAAATACTCAACTGGTAGGAAGTCATATCGTAGATTATTTTTCCACTGAGTCAGGTTACACATTGGTAGGGCAAAGACTGACTTCACAAGAGACGTTTCTGATAATGGTTAAGGGATAAAAAGGAGCTGACCCAGATCAAAGATCAGGCAGTCAGTTAGCCATTGTGAAGAAAATGCTTTGTTAACAGTAAAGCCAGAAGAGTATCTTGTGTCTCACTCAATTCTGCCTCCCATACTCTAGGTTGGATTTCATTTCCTCTTTCTCTCCACAGCTAGAATTTTTCCTAATCATTGTTACATTTTAGCCATATCTGATATGATCTACCTTGTATGATCATTTTGGAGGAAAATGCCAAGTAAATCTTTGTTGGGATTGGAAGCTCAATTCCGTGTGGACAGTCTCGGGCGGGTAAAGGTGGGAGCTTCTAAATCTTAGAGCTCTCACGAGACCCCCGCCAGGAAACGGCAGGGAATCGAGGTGAACCGAGCTATCTCGAGTAATTCCGCCTCTTCCCGTGAGAAACGTGATGGGAGAGAGATCTCCCCGCCCTCGAGATTGTCCCGGATCTGGGCACACCTAGTTACCTAACAGCACGGTATTCAGATGCAAACTATGCGGCTGAAGGTTAAGTAGGATTGAGGAAGCCTGAAAGCTCTCTTAGCACGTGAGGAGCCAAGAGGACAGTAGGCTCCGCTTTTCTTCTCTTCTCTCTCCCCTCCCCCTCTCTCCCCGCTTGTACTTCTACTTCCAATCCCTTAAGATCTTAACCTCCTTAGGAAATCTCCCCCTCTTCCTCCTAAGGAAGACCCCCCTGCACTTGTAACTGAGACCCTGAAATAAAGCTCAACCCTTGTTTGACTCTGGAACGTCCTTTCTCTCATATGAGCATCCGGTTTTGGCCAACCAAAGACCTCGGAGGTGAGGTAAGAAGACTCGGGTAGCCCACACAGGCCTCTAGGCCTGGCAAATCTTAATATTTTGTGTAAATGTGAGTTATTACTCACAGTTTATAAATAGTACCTTACAATGACTGTGTACTCCAATATATAGTATTAGTATTATTTTTTATATATAATTTATTTTTCAGTTTTTAACATCACTTCCACAAGAATTTGAATTCCAAACTTTCTCCCCATCTCTCCTCACCCCTGCCCCAGGACAGTGTGCACCCAGCTCACTCCTTCCTCCAGTATGTCCTCCCTTCTATCACCTCCCTCTTTCATCTCCCTCCCCTCCACCTTCCCATAGGGCAAAATAGCCTTCTTTACCCCATTGCCCGTACATTGCACCTTCCAACTGCATGCAAAAACAATCCCTAACATTCATTTTTAAAGCCTTGAGTTCCATATCCTCTCCATTCCTCACTCCCCACTCCCCACTGAGAAAGTAAACAATTCAATACAGGTCACATACATGTACAGCCATGCAAAACACCTCCACGATAGCCATGCTGCAAAAGACTAACCACATTTTCCTCCATCCTTTCCTGCCCTCCATTTATTCCATTCTTTCCCTTGATCTTTTCCCCCACAATAGTGTTTGCTTCTGCTTATCCCTTTCCCCAATTTGCTGTTCCTTCTATTATCTTCCTTCTCCTATTCCCTTCCTCCCTGCCCTCCTGCAGGGAGAAATAGATTTTCATACCCAATTGAATGTGTGTTATTCCCTCCCTAGGCCAAATCCCATGAGAGTAAGGCTCACCTATTCCCTTTCATCTCCTCCCTCAATGCAGAAGCTGCTAAATCCTGTGTTATCCTGATTGTATTTCCACAATACTTGAATTGTTTCTCTCTGGCTGCTTGCAACATCCTCTCTTTGACCTGGGAACCCCAGAACTTGGCTACAGTATTCCTAGGAGTTTTCCTCTTGGGGTCTCCCCTAGGAGGCAATTGGTAAATTCCCTCCATCTCTATTACACCCTCTGGTTCCAAACATCAGGGCAGTTTTCCTTGACAATTTTCTAGGAAGATGATATCTAGGCTCTTTTTTGGGATCATGACTTTCAGGAAGATCAATAATTTTTTAATTATCTCACCTGGATCTATTCTCTAAGTCAGTTGTCCTTACAGTGGATACTTCACATTTCATTTTTCCATACTTTTGGTTCTGTTTCATAATTTCTTGATTTCTCATAAAATCTATAGCTTCTATTTGCTCCACTCTAATTTTAAAAGAATTATTTTCTTCAATGAGTTTCTGGACATCCCCTTCCATTGGGCCAATTCTGCCCTTTAAGGCATTTCTCTCCTCACTGGCTTCCTGGACCTCTCCTGCCATTTGGGTTAGTCCACCCTTAAAGGTGTTAATTTCTTCAGCATATTTCTGGGTCTCCCCAAGCGAGCTGTTAACTCATTTTTCATGATCTTCTTATCCTGCTCATACTTCTCTTCCCAATTCTTTCTCCACCTTTCTTACTTGATTTTTAAAGTCTTTTTTTGAGCTCTTCCATGACCCAAGGCCATTTCATGTATTTTTTTGGAAATTTTGGATGTAGGAGACCCGACCTTGCTGTCTTCCTCATCTGAAAGGATGGAAAAAAATGCCTTTTCCACTAAGACAGTAGCCTTCTATAGTTTTATTTTTCCCCTTTTGGGGTATTTCCCCAGCCAATTATTTGACTATTGAGTCTTTTGTAAAGTGGAATGTATACTACCCCAGATTTCAGAGATTTTGTGTAGTTGTTCTCTGAGGTATCTCTAGGGACCTGTGAGTTCTTCGTTCCTCCAAAGTGGTATAGTTGAGAGAGAGGTGTTTACTCCTTTCCTGGCCTGTACTTTGGTCTTTCAGAAACTACAAGCACTCTTTTTTGCCCTGGGTCTATGATTAGGATTTCCTCTTCACAGTCACCACCAGCTTTGCCACGCCAGTGCTCCTCCTCACTCCAGGAGCACTATCCCCCAGTCTGTAGTTTGAGAGCTTCAGAAGCAGCTGCTGCCACTCTGGGGCTGGGGTTGGACCATGTTCCCCTCTCACCCAGGTGAGAGAACTTTTTCGTTCATCTTTAAAGCTGTCTTTGGTGCTTGTGGGTTGGGAAACTGGAAACTGCAGCAGCTGCCTATGAGTCAGCACCCTGAAGCTCGCTCCATTCCTGTCTGTGCTGGCACAGCCCATGCTGGACTGTGCTCTACTCCAAGCTTGGTGCTACAGACCCTTCCTGTCAGCCTTCCAGGTTGTCTTGGACTATTTCATTCTGTTATTTTGTGGCTTTGGCTGCTCAAGAATTTGTTTAGAGTCATTCTTTGCAGGTATTTTGAGGGATCTGGAGGGAAAGCTCCAGCAAGTCCATGCTTCTAGTCTGCCATCTTGGGTCCACCCCTTGGCATTAGTATTATTACATAATAATTGTGGACCTCCTCACGCAATGCAGTCTTCAGTTAGTTCAGCTAAATTTTAAGTAAGGCGGGATTCAAAATGCTTTTCAGCTACTTCTAATGATCTCCTGTTGCCTTGTATAGTCAGGCAGGATCACACAATTCTCTGCAAAGGCATTTAGTGCATTAACTACGTAATAAAAAATCAGAATACTCAACCCCAAAATGTCAGTTCTCTATCTCCCCAATACACATATACACACACATGAGCACATGCACACACACATGTATGTATGTGCATATACACATATGCATATATACATACACATATATTCATGCATATATGTATATATACATATAGACACATATACACACAAATATATATATGTGTGTGTATATATATGTATATATATGTATACATACACACATATATATACATATATATGCATATATATGTATATATATGCCCTCACTGAAGAGTGGATTTTCATAGTAAGCATGCCTGCATTCTAGTCATATGTATGTGTGTGTGAAGAACATATAACTAGAACAACCATGTGGTGGGGCATACATATACAATATGCATATGATTGGGGTATACTCATAGTGAATACATGGAGAGTACATGTGAAATAGTCATTCAATGTTGCACAACTGATAGTGCTTTCTGGTTTGGTCAAAATCCTTTATTAAGCCTGCTATTGATGAGTTGTACCTCTCCTGTTATTTCTCAGTTGTTCCTCCAAGATCCCAGTAGGGATCATATCAATGACCTAGCTACTTTATAACTATTGTTAGTTTCATGATCACCTAACATCCTGTTGAACAACCATTTGATATACTGTGGTTCTTGAGGCTCTGCAAGCTCTATTAAAATGTTTCCTTAAGCTGTTCTTCTTTTGCATTGGAAAGTTTTGTGGTAATAAACCTTACCCATTTAAGGGGCTAGCTACATAATATCCTCATCTGATATACTATCCACAGGTTCACCTGCTTCTCTGGGGAGTAAGGTGTAGTGAAAAGAGATCTAGGTAGGGAGTCAGAGGACCTAGATTCAAATTTCATTTCTGCTATTTTCTACATTTATGGCCATGACGAATTCACTTTGCATTTCCCAAAAACAATTAACACATCTGTAAAGAGGAAGAGATTTGATTAGCTGAGACTCCATTTCTAATTGCTACGATCTTCTGACTCTCCAAGTACTACAGGTGCTATGATTAGCAAGCTTCTCCCCTGCAATGGAAAAATATAGCTTTTTTCAGTCAATTCTCTTGACCAATGGTTGTAAAAGATTTTTTAGCTTTCCTTTCTCAAAGTTTTTACTTAATGGATAAGAAATCCTTCCTCTTAGACAGATTTCACATGAAATTAAAAGAGACTAGATTAAGATAAGATTTGCTTTTCGCTTCTTCTTGCAGTTTTTCGGATTAACCCTTTTAAAAACTCTGCTGATTTACTTTTCTGACCTCTGAACTATTCTGATTAGATAAATCAATAGAGCTATATCTATATCTATATCTATAAACAAATTTGTATACATAATAAACACAACACACATGCACATAGATATGTATATATATATGTGTACACACACACATATATATATATATACATATATAATTTTAGGGTATATCTTTTGGCTACTAAAAATATCACTAGGACTTCTCAAATCTAACAAAAAAGGCAACTAAGTGAAATATTCATTTATGAAGTGTCTATGATGGCTAGATAATGTTGGAAAGGGCCTTGAAATTGTCTTATTCCATCTCCCCTACATCCAACATTATTAGTAAAATTTAGGTAATAGACAACCTCTAATGGTTCTTCCCACTTCATTTCTATTCAGAAACATTTAATAGATACTTGAAATATTGTGTTCAAGTCATAATTCTGGATTTGGAGATCTGGTAAGTTCACAGAGAATGACAAGAATGTCAGAATGGTAACACAAGTCCACAACTCACAAATGTCCCAGCATTTGATTGATGTGGGCTGAAGGCCTCTTTTACTGATTAATGTAAACTTATTTGGATGGCAATTTTCTAATTTCCCATGAAGCACAAACTATGTAGCTCAGGTGTGGAAAATGTTAATATTATATATTTTCTAATAGAGATGTGAAAAAAAAATAATTACTATTTGGGAAATTTCTTATACATTTTCACTGATTCTACATAGTTTTGGCCTGCTCAATGGAAATTCACATGAAAGTTTGTCTACCAACATAATCTTGTCTCCTGTGATATGAACAGAACTAGAAGGGAATTTAGAGGTATAACAAGAGTAACATTATTGTTATTATAATAGCAATAATAATAAATTATTATTATGAAAAATAATTACAATAGCTAGCTTTAAGTTTATTAAATACTTCAGAAATATTATCACATTTTTAACTCCACAGTTACCTATGGGGGCAGACACTGCTACTATTTCCATTTTATAGACAAGGAAATTGAGATAGACAGAGAGGTTAAGTGAAGTACAAGGGGAATATAATTAGTAAGTATCTGAAGCCAGAATTGAATTCATAATGATCCCGACAACAGGTCTAGTGCTCTATCTATAGTACCACTGAGCTATTTCATTATTCTCATTTCACAAATGTGAAAACTGAGACTTGGAGAATATGAATTACTTGTCCAAGGTAACAGATATTGTAATTAGCAAAACCAGGATTTAGCTCTGGTTATCTGACTCTAAGTAGCTACAGTACTCTTTCTGCTGTAATGCATTATCTTATAATTGTGCATCACTGAAAGGATTCAAGGTTTTTCCATTCTTCTTTGGCCTGGCCAGTTCTTTTCACCATTTGGTCCTTTATTTGAGCAACTAAAGGAACCTTTTATTGGACTGATGAAGAAAGGTGTCATGTACCAGTGAGAAATGGAAGAGGAAGAAGCCTTACCAACATAAGAAAGAGCAGTTGAGGTAGCTATGAGGAAACAGATCCATTGGAGACTGATGCTTTCATAATTTCTACTGGAGATATGTCATAAAAAAAAACAAACTTTTTGAAAGATAAGGAAATCTTAGAGATTCTTTACCAGCCTACATAAGCCTGGATCCTTTAAATCTCTGAAAATTCTAGTCTGACTAGGTTTCTCAGGTTCACTAGGGACAATTTTGGGTAAATAACTCTGAAGGCCATAGCCCCAAACTACACCAATATAATTCTCTAATTCATAGATAATATAAGCAATAAAGCCAATAGCAAAAGCATTTACTTAAGACATAAAACATGATGTAAATAACAAAAGAAAAACAAGCTATAGAATCTTTCTCTTTCCCTATGCACAAATGAATTCAACTCTCATGCAAGCTGTTCCTAATTCCCACAAATTCCACTCCTTCCTAGCTAGGAGAATGACACTATCACTTCAGAAATCATTATTAAACTAAGCTAAACTAAATCATGTATTTAACTAAACTAAATTAAACTAAGCTAAAATGTTTATTGTTCTATGCCAACTCCTCATGGAGTTCCACGGAAACCTCTTATGATAGGCTAAATAACTCAAAATCTTGTGAACATGAATGCTGAAAATTAAATATAAATTAATTAATTAAAAAAAGAAAGAAATGGGAAAAATCCTCAATATATAATCCAAAAATCTGGTTTTGAAATCCACCTCTCACTTCCTAGTCATGTGGACATTAGTCAAGATTTGTACTTCCTATTTCAGATCAGTATTATAACAAAGTTGGTTTCCAGACCATAAAGTTCTTTAGAATTCAGTGCTATCAATAGAGTCATCAGATAACATTATCATCGCCATCTTCATTATTGCCACTACTAAGCCTTCTGAGCATTATTTCTGTTTTCAGCCTAAATTGTCTTTACTCAACGATGTGTGCTACTTTCAAAATTCAACAATTACAATTCAGTAAGTCCAATCCAGAGGAAGGAATGCCACTGTACACATAAGTCAGTTTTCCCAAAGACATTTCCTAGTGCTTCATTTAAGACAGAATGAGTTACCAATCATAAACATTGCAATGGGGAGGTTCACAAGGTGATTTTTTATTTACTCGTTTATTTATTTATTTGCTAATTTGGACTCCTAGAGCAAAACACAAATATTGTTTTCATTTAAGACATTGCTTTGTTTCTGAAATGGTTAATGGAAGAGACGTTGCACTTTTCCGTGGGCAAAAGAGCAAAACCATTCCTGTAAAGGGGTCTGAGATCTTGGAGTCTGATCTTGTAGTTTGTGGATGCACATTCATTTTGCCCAGCACTAGACTGAAGAGACAATACCTGGAGGCATATAATAGAGGCATGTTTTCCCAACTGTTTTTATCTTCACTATACTGTTAGACATAAAATGAGACATTTCTACAGAGCTACTATTATGGTGTCCTGTGCAAGCAAGAACCCTGGGCTACCTGGTACATGAAATAAGTCTCCAAGATACACAGTCACCTCCTGGAAGAAGACTTTGCAGGCAAATTTAGGTCATGATAGCACAGTTCTTTGGGAATAGAAACATGCTTTTGTTGTTGCAAAACTTTTTTGTAGCACAGAGTTTTTATTAGCATATGTTTGATAAATACTACTAAGCATGAGGATATTAAAAAAAGAATGAAGACACTTTCATCCCAAGATTCCATTAATAATCAAGTAAGTGAGTGTGTGGGAGCAAAGTTAGGATTTCTACCTTGTTTTAAGGTTTGTAGAGTGTTCCATTTTCATTATTTCACTTGATCTTCATACCAAGCCCACAGGCAGGTATTTTGGGCATTATTATGGCCATTTTGCAGATAAAATAAAATTAAATTATTCAGCCATTTTTACACAGCTATTAATTTGATGTATATGTGTAAGAATTAAATCTGAGTATCTCCTAAATCCAAGTCTAGTAATCTTTCCACTCTGTTACACTGTGATGATTGACATTTCTATTTCATTTAATTCTGTCAAAATATGACAAAATGATTTCATTATACAGGGTTGTTGTGAGGGTGTTGTTTTACAATTTTCAGATGAGGAAAGAGTGATTTACCTAAAGTCACATACCAGTAAGTATCAGATCAAGGAGTCAAACTCAGGACCCTTGTATTCAAATATTTCCCTTCCCTTCTATATTTTCATGAAATAAAGTCTGGAGCACTATGTAGAACCCAGAACAATTACTTCAGAGTAGGGTGGTAACAGAAAAATGCAAATGGAAAGAGAAGGTGAATGTATTCCCTAAACTATTGTGATATGAAGGAGAAAAAACTGACATATTTATCTCCTAAATAGTCAGAATTGCTGATTCAGCTGAGTAAGACAAATAGGAAGTGTTCTCATTGTCTCAATTAAGATATTTTGCACCAAATGGCAAGGCTTTTGGACCATCATATAAAAGAGAATTTCAAATAACTTTGAGGCTTCCAGGTCCCTGAAGAAGAAAATAATTATAAGTATGGTACTTCAGGCACACTCAAAGAAACTGTTTTGCTGGCCTACTATCTGAGAGGTCTAGACTTTGGAGGTAACTAATAACTATTCAGGGAGCAAGAAAAAGCTAAAACAGATATGAAGGAACCACAAAGCCTGCCAGAAAAGAACAGCTGTGACAGTGATAATTGTCTTCCAGGAACAGGGCTTGTGAGGAGTGATGGGAACAGCAAATCTTGACCTCCCTTTTGGTTGGACCCCTAAACAAATAATTGTGAGTCAGAGATAGTACAATTCTGGTCTGGTAGAGATGGTAAGGGAATAGGTGAGTAGCAAGATAGTAAGGAATAACTCCCTAGGAACTCAAATGAAGAGCCATTTCTGTTAACATTGATTTGAAAATACAGATGGAGGAGAACCAAATGCTGACATTCCCAGGTTTCCCTTTAGGTAGAAAATAGGTAAGGAATGAAGGTGGGTGGTAGGAGGGTTCTGGGTGGCACAGTGCATAGAGCGCCAGGCCTGGAGTCAGGAAGACCTGAGTTCAAATTTGGTCTCAGACATTTAACTGGCTGTGTGACCCTAGGTAAGTTCCTTAACCCTGTTTTATTCAGTTTCCTCATCTACAAAATGAGCTGGAAAAGAAAAGGATAAAGCACTCAAGTATATTTGTTAAGAAAACTCCAGATGGGGTCATAAAGAGTCAGACATGACTACAATGACCAAACAACAACAAAAGAATGAAGAAAAAGACAGAACGGACCTAAAAGTGTACTCAGGCTCTTCATGTCAGGAGGAAAACTCAGATACAGTGGTTGTCTAAAGTATCATAAATATCCCTTGTGGAAGGAATTGAGAGATTTCTCTAAATCACTCTTTGATCCTACAAAAGTACTACTTTCTCCACTAGAACCATGGTGAATTTAATGCTTGCTGAATTTGTGTATGTCTGTGTGCGTGTGTGTGTGTGTGTTTGTGCAGACTTAGGATTTCATCTGTATAGAGAACACCCCAATGAGCAAACCCTTTCTACCAATGCAAATCAGTAACTGTTCAACAATTTACGGTCACAGAATCCCCAGAGAAGCTTAGTGCTCTAATGTGGGTCACACATCCAATATGTATCAGAGGAAGACTTTGAATCCAAGTCTTCCTGATTGTGAGGCTCCTTAGCTGTCCACTACTCTACACTGTCTCTTATGTTGCCATGATAAGTTATTCACATTAGAATTTTGTGCATGTGTGTGTATGAAAAGAAGCAACTCTAGGCAAACAGGACCTAGGTTCAAAACTCAGTTCTACTACTTCTTAGCTATATGACCTTGCACATATCTTCTCACCTCTATCAGAATCCTTCCTCCTATATAAGGGTTTCCTAATCAGCATATCAGGACTGTTGACCAACAATGGTGCCCCTACTCTTCCTCTCTTCCCCTTGGTGGGGATCTCATTCTATCCTCTACATAAATCACCTTATATGGCTAAATGTTGGCACTAATTCTACCTGAGGATGAAACAATCTGTTAGCCTCCCTCTCCCTGCTGAAGCTGTTTCTGGTGAGTAGTATACACCAAACAAATTTACATGCTTGACCTGCTTCTTGTCTCAGGAATTTTTCTTCTTTCTAAGGAAATTCACTACTGTTGACCTTTTTCTAAAGTAGCAATTAGACAGCTTTCAGTCTTCTTTCTGACCAAGGTATAAAGGAGCTCATAACAATACTTAACAAAAACAAGTTTTTCTCATTCAATTCACTAAGTATTTATTAAGCACCAATTATTTCTTTGGTGTTTAGTTTGCAAAGACAAACTAGCAAGGCAAAGAAGGATATATAAAGAATAGGGGAATAGAGAATCCCACAATGAAAGCCTGGAACAAGGTCACACTTTTCTTTGTGACACAGAAGCCTCTCTCTGTCTCTCTGTCTCTTGCTGTCTCTCTCTCTGTCTTTCTGTCTCTGTCTCTCTCTCTCTGTCTCTGTCTCTCTCTGTCTCTCTGTCTCTCTGTCTCTCTCTCTCTGTCTCTCTCTGTCTCTTTGTCTCTGTCTCTGTCTCTGTCTGTCTCTCTGTCTCTCTGACTCTCTGTCTCTCTGTCTCTCTCTGTCTCTCTCTGTCTCTCTCTGTCTCTCTCTGTCTCTCTCTCTCTCTCTCTCTCTCTCTCTCTCTCTCTCTCTCTCTCTCTCTCTCTCTCTCTCTCTCTCTCCTTCTATTTACATATCCTCTGCAGCTGTAAGACAGTGGGTCAGCCTAGTACTGCAGCACAGGAGGTCTGGCTCTACAACCTTTTATTGGCAACCTTCAGCCATACTTAGCAGATGATAAAGCCTTCAGTAAAGTATCACCCTATTCTCCATTGCTACTGCCTGTTATTCCTATAACTCAGTTGCTATGGCTTACTTAATGCTTACTTAATATATATATATTAATGCTTATTAATACACCAGAACTCTTATACTTAATTGTGTTATTCTTCTCCTAACCAATGAAGGCAGTGTTTTCTCAAAACCAAGGATTCAAAGTGCACTTTGCAAAAATCTTCCATTTTCCACATTATCATTTCTGTTTTGTTTTTTTTTTTACTTTTTTTTACATTAAAAAAAATCCTGGAGGCATTTCTAGGATGTTTTATTTTTCCACAAAACACAAAGCTATTACTAATGCTCCATCTCAAATTCTGCCCATAACCAACATAATATCACAAACAACCTCTTGTTCAATCAAACTGTAACAACTGCCACAATACAATTGCAGTTCTTGGAACAGCCATTCAGGCCTAGTGACAGTAGTCCTGAACTCGAGGTGTACAATGAGCATATACATTTTTGCTCTCATACTGTTTACTACATATATGCTTACAAAGTCATGAAAACTGTGAATTCATGTCATTATTTGAAATGAAATTGGAAGGTTTTTGTTGGCATATTGATTTTTCAATTAAATGACAGTATCAGGGATTTTTTTAAACATTTATAATATAATTTATTTATTTTCAATGTTCAACATTCACTTCCATTTGAATTCCAAACTTTCTCCCCTTCTCTCCCCTCCACCTACCCCAGGACAGTGTGCACCCCAACTACCCCTTTCCATAATCTTCCCTCCCTTCTATCACCCCCCTTCCACCATTCCCCTCCCCTCTATTCTCCCATAGGGCAAGATATATTTCTATACCCCATTGCCTGTACAATTTATTTCCCAGTGGCATGCAAAAATGATTTTGAAAATTCATTTTTAAAATTTTGATTTCCACATTTTCTCTCTTTCTCCCTCTCCATCTACCCTCATTGAGAAAGAAAACAATTTGATATAGGTCATACATGTGTAGTCATACAAAACACTTCTATAATATAGCATGTTGTGCAAGACTGACCACATTTCCCTCTATCATGTCCTGCCCTCCATTTATTCCATTCTCTCCCTTTACCTGTCCCCTGACAATAGTGTTTGCTTCTAATTACCCCTTCCCCCAATCTGTTGTCCCTTCTACTGCCTTCCCTCTCCTATCCCCTTCCATTCTGCCTTCCTGCAGGGTAAGATATATTTACATACCCAGTTGAATGTGCTGTTCCCTCCTTAAGTCAAATCTGATGAGAGTAAGGCTCACTTACTCCCTTTTACCTCTCCTCTCTTCCCTTCCATTGTAAAAACTCTTTCTTGCCTGTTTTATGTGAGTTGATTTACTATATTCTATTTCTCCTTTCATCTTTTACCCAGTACATTCTTCTCAACATTAAATTTTATTTTTCAGGTATTCTCCCTTCATATTCACACACATATGTGCGCATACACATACACTCACACACACACAAACACACACGCACACATATCCTGTAACTACCCTAATACAGAGAAATATCTCATGAGTTGCAAATGTCACCTTTTCATGTAGAAATGTGAGCAGTTCAACTTTAATTAGTCCCTTATGGCTTCTTTTTCTTGTTTACATTTTCATGTTTCTCTTGATTTTTGTATTTGAAAGTCAAATTTTCTATTCAGCTCTGGTCTTTTCAACAAGAATGCTTAGAAGTCCTCTAGTTCATTGAAATTCCATTTTTTTTTCTCAGGAGTATTATACTCAGTTTTGCCGGGTAGGTGATTCTTGGTTTTAACCCTAGATCCTTTGACCTCTGGAATATCGTATTACAATTCCCCTATCCCTTAGTGTAAAAGCTGCTAAATCCTGTCTTATCCTGATTGTGTTTCCACAATACTTGAATTGTTTCTTTCTAGCTGCTTATGATATTTTCCTCCTGACCTGGAAACTTTAGAATTTGGCTACAATATTTCTAGGAGTTTTCCTTTAGAAATATCTTTCAGGAGGTGATCAGTAGATTATTTCCATTTCTATTTTACCTTCTGGTTCTAGAATATCAGGGCAATTTTCCTTGATAATTTCTTGAAAAAATGATGTCTAGGTTCTTTTTTTTTTTTATTGTGGTATTCAGGTAGACCAATAATTTTTAAATTATCTCTCCTAGATCTATTTTCCAGGTCAGTTGCTTTTCCAATGAGTTATTTCACATTGTCTTTTATTTTTTCATCCTTTTGTTTTTATTTTAAAATTTCTTGATTTTTTCATAAAGTCATTAGCTTCCATTTGCTCCATTCTAATTTTGAAGGAATTATTTTCTTCAGTGAGCTTTTGGACCTCATTTTCTATTTGGCCAATTCTGTTTTTTAAGGAATTCTTCTCCTCATTGAGTTTGTGGACCTCTTTTGCCATTTGGGCTAGTCTATTTTTAAGGGGATTATTTTCTGCACCATTTTTGGGGTCTCCTTTAGCAAGTTGTTGACTCATTTTTAACGATTGTCTTGCATTGCTCTCATTTCTCTTCCCTATTTTTCCTCTACTTCTCTTACTTGGTTTTCAAAATTCTTTTTGAGCTCTTTCATGGCTGGAGGATGTAGGAGCCTTGGCCTTGGTGTCTTCTTCCAGTTTTATGCTTTGATCTTCCTCCAGTTGTATGCTTTCATCTTTTTCATTGTAAGAAAATACTTTTTCCCCAAAAAAAGTAACCTTCTCTAGTCTTTTTTCCCCTTTCTGTTCATTTTTCCAGCCAATTACTTGACTTTTGAGCTGTTTTTAAAGTGGAGCATGTACTGCCCCAAGTTTCAGGGATTTTGTGTAAATGTTTTCAGAGATATCTCTAAGGACCTGTAAATTCTCATTTCTCCAAAGTGATATAATCAAAGGAGAAGTGATTGTTCCTCTCCTGGCCTGCACTCTGGTCTGTGAGCAACTGTAAGCATTATTTTCTGCCCTGCAACTTTGAGTAGAATTCTCTCACCACAGCCACCACCAGTTCTGTCATGCCAGTGCTCCTCCTCACCCCAGAACCATTACCCAGGACTATGATTCAGATCAGCTGCACAATTCCCCCAAAGTCTGTAGGCTGAGAGTTCCAGAAGCAGCCATCAGTGCAGCATAGGCTGCTGCCACCCTGGGACTGGGGCTGGGGCTCAGGTCAGACCAGTTTCCTCTTTCATCCAGGTGACAGAGCTTTCCCACAGACCTTTGATTCTGTCATTGGAATTTCTGGGTTGAGAAGTCTGGAAAACATTATAGATGCCAGTGATTTGGCCTGTGTTAGTCCCTTCTTTTATGGCATGGCCCATGCTTGTCTGTGCTCCACTCCAAACCCAGTTCCATAGACCCTTCCTGTCAGCCTTTATTGTCTTGGGATGGAAATATGTTTCACTCTGTCATTTTGTGGCTCCTGCTGCTCTAGAATATTTCAGAGTTATTTTTACAGGTATTTTGAAGG
This sequence comes from Notamacropus eugenii, assembly GCF_028372415.1. Taxonomy (NCBI): domain Eukaryota; kingdom Metazoa; phylum Chordata; class Mammalia; order Diprotodontia; family Macropodidae; genus Notamacropus; species Notamacropus eugenii. The sequence continues at coordinate 626,902,738 of NC_092872.1, forward strand.
GATTGATGGGGGAGCTCAGGCAGGTGTCTTCTTCTACTCTGCCATCTTGGCTTTGCCAGTATCAGGCACTCTTAACTGGAGGTCAATTTGCTTTTTATTTTTATTTGTTTAACATTTCACAAATGTATTTCACTTAGCCAGTTGATCAACAAATATTTATTAAGAGCCTTCTATATGGAAGAAATATGTTCAGCACTAAGGTTTAAAATAAAGTGGAAAAAGGTCATCCTGGCCTTTGAGGAATTCACATTCTAATTGGAGAAGTAATAAGCAAACCAATATGCACAAACAAGCTGCATACATAGTCAATAACAAATATTTAAAAGTAATAAGGCACTTGAATTCACAGGAACTGGTGAAGGCTTTCTGTAGAAAACTGAGATTTTAGTTGTGTCATGAAGGAAGCTGAGGAGGAAGAGCATTCCAGGCCTAGGGGACAACCACAGAAAATTACTAGAGCTGAGAAATGGATGTCTTGTTAGCAGATTATCAAAGAAGTTAATTAATCTTATAATTACATATATATAATTATATATATAACATACATTATATATGTAATTATATAATAAAGAAGTCAATTAATCAAATTAATCAAAGAGTGTTTTGGGGTAGTAAAAGAAGACTAGGAAATTAAAGGGACTACGTCATGGTAGCTCTGAATGCCACAAGACTTTTTATTTCATCGTAAAAGCAATAGGGAGCTACTGGAATCATTTTAATAGGAGTGTCATAGTTGGACATGCTCCTTAGGAAAATCACTTTGGCTAAAGAATGGACGGTGGATTAAAGAGACTTCAGGCAGGCAAAACCATTAGCAAGTTATTACAACATTCCAAATGTAAGTGTGAGTTCATGAAGATTTGTATCAGGATGGTGGCAGGATCAAAGGAAGGAAGGGGGCATATTTGAGAGATACTGCAAAGGTCAAATCACTAGACCTTGCCAACAGATTGGATATGTGGGGTGGTGGTGGTGAGAGATAGTGAGGAACTGAAGATAACATCAAGGTTATGAACCTCAGAAACTGGGAAGATGATATTGCCCTCCATACTAATAATGAAATTAGGAAGTGGGGAGGGTTTGGAGAAAAGATAATGAGTTAAGTTATCTCAATATTATTTGATTTCTTTATAATTCTTTGTGTTTTATTTTATGCATTTTATTTTCATAAGGGAACCATAAGCTTCATCAGATTGTCAAATAAGCCTACGGTACAAAATAAAAGTTAAGAACTCTTGTGATAGATCCATAAACTAAAGTCCTATTCTAGTATCTTATGGAGGTGACCTGGGTTCTATAAGACTCTGTAAATGGGGAATAAATTTGGAAGGGTATTACTAAGCAACAAAAGTTTTATGGACAGGCCCCATTTTAACCTATCTGTTTATTCTATAAGGATCATCCTAGATAAGTATGGAGAAGCTTCCCATCAGAAGATTTGATACCAAGGAATGATATTTTTTCTTGACCACAGCAACTTATGAAGTCTAGGTTCAAATCTATTGTCTGATGTTTACTGTTTTTGTGAGCTTGGGCGAATAATTACCTTCCCTGAGCTTTTATTTATTTCTCGTCTCTTTAAAATGAGGGAATTGGAATAGATGGCTTCTTAGCCCCTACCATTTCCAAATCTCTGCTGTCTACGGTAGCACAGTGTCTGACTCATGGTGGGTGTTTAAAACCTTTGATGACTGATTGTTGTACTAATGTGAGGGAAGAATTGCAATCTGTGTAGGTAGATGTAAAACTCATACAAGTG